>NW_015505811.1:671047-686253 GCF_001515645.1 Sinocyclocheilus grahami
TCCAGGGCATCCGCATGCTCAATTATATCGACGATTGGTTAACACTAGCTCAATCGGAGCAGATGGCGGCTCGGCATCGAGATGTCGTCCTCGCCCATATGAGAGAGCTGGGGTTAAGACTAAACGCCAAGAAGAGTGTTCTTTCTCCACTACAGAGAACCACTTATTTAGGCGTGGTGTGGGACTCAACCTCGATGCAGGCACGTCTGTCTCCTGCTCGAATCGAGTCAATCCTCACGACAGTCACGAGAGTAAGAGAAGGCCAGTCACTCACTGTCAAACAGTTTCAGAGGCTGTTGGGCCTGATAGCAGCGGCGTCCAACTGCTGTACATGAGACCCTTGCAGTGGTGGCTCAGAACCAAAGGATTTTCCCCGAGGGGGAATCCGCTTTGCATGATCAAGGTCACGCGGCGATGCTTACGTGCCTTAGACATGTGGAAGAAACGTTGGTTCCTGGTTCAAAGCCCGATGTTAGGGGCTCCTTGTCGTCGCGTAACGCTAACGACGAATGCCTCTCTCACGGGCTTGGGAGCGGTCATGAGTGGCCGATCTCTGCCCAGGGTTTGTGGGAAAGCCATCATCTCCTTTGGCACTGGTGGTGTTACAAGCGTACCAGGCTGACCTGCTCAAGGACCTCGAGACAGGGGCTGAGGCCCGGGGGATGGAGCTCATTTGGAGGGAGTTTGGCCAGGCGGAAATGTGGATCTATTTGCGTCGCAGGGAACGACACACTGTCCGCTCTGGTTCTCCCTCACGCATCCAGCTCCACTGGGGCTGGATGCCATGGTGCAGACATGGCCGAGGCTTCGTCTGTACGCATTTCCCCCGATCGCTCTGCTCCCGGGAGTTCTGGAGAGGCATACTCCAGTCCAGAGCTCCCGCCACTAGGAAACGGTACGCCTTGAAGTGGAATCTTTTCACTTCATGGTGCAGACAGCGACTGCAGGACCCAGGCAACTGCCCAATTGGGACAGTTCTGGAGTTTCTGCAGGAGCGATTCTCCGCAGGGTTATCTCCCTCCACTCTGAAGGTATACGTGGCGGCCTTAGCTGCTTACCACGCCCTTCTGGGTGGTAAATCATTGGGAAGACACCCACTTGTCACCCGTTTCCTCCGTGGCACCCTGAGGCTGAGGCCGGTACAGCGCACCAAGGTGCCCTCATGGGACCTGGCTGTGGTTCTGGAGGGCTTCTGCAATGCCCCCTTAGAAGAAGTGTCGGTCAAGTTGCTCACGCTCTAGACTATCTTTCTCCTCGCTATTTCCTCACTGAAAAGGATCGGGGATCTTCAGGCACTCTCTGTTTCGTGCCTGGAGTTTGCTCCAGGCATGGTTAGGGCATTCCTTTACCAGAGGGCCGTATCTACCCCAGGTTCCCAAGTTCTCTCTTCGTGATGTGCTCGCAAGATACACACACAGGCAGGGACTTGGTAGTATGGCGCAGTGGGTATTCTCGTTCCCAAAGCGACTTCGACGCAGCTCAAGTTCCTGAAGGGGAACGTCTCTAGGTTACGTATGTAACCATGGTTCCTCAAGGGAACGAGACGCTGCGTCTCTTTGCCATACTCCCTGCATCTCTCCAGGCGCTACTTCATCGAAGCTGGTTTGCGCTCTGCCGGATGCGCTTTTATACTTTCTGGTGCTTACGTCACCCCGCTCGTGACGTCTCGCTACTCCATTGGACTGATTTGACACATGCTTCAGAACGAGGTAACGCAAGGGCGTTCCCAAAGCGACTTCGACGCAGCGTCTCGTTCCCTTGGGGAACCATGGTTACATACGTAACCTAGAGACGTTATCTCTCAGATACCAAATACAGACATTGCTTGTAGCATAAATACCAGTATAGATACACTATTTTAAGAAAACTATGATTACGAATTCATTATATACTAGAAGTGGAGGGGATTGGAAATCGTCTCAGGTTACGCATGTAACCATGGTTCCTCAAGGGAAAGAGACGCTGAGTCGGAGGACGCTTTGGGAATGCTGTTCAGTGTGACCGGCTCTGAACCCCGTGTGTAATCAGTCCAATAGATGGGCGAGACGTCCCGGGCAGGTGACATAATGACCAGGAAGCTTTAAAAGCATGTGCGGTGAAACCGGCGTCAGCTTCTAGGAGTGAAGCAAGCGCTGGCAGAGATCCCAGAAGTATGGCCCCGAGACGCAGCGTCATGAGGAGCCATGGTTAAATACGTAACCTGAGACGTTCCTCTTCAGGAACTCGAGCTGTTTCGGAGGACGCTTTGGGGACGAGTATGCCCACGCCGCCAGAATTCCAAATCTCTGCCTAGTGTGGATGCCTGCACAGCTATGGCGAGAGAACAGAAGAGCCGGGAGTGGCTCGCATATCTAGGCCATAGTCGAGAGCAAAGTCGAGATAGGAAGGGGCCACTGATGCTGTTCAGTGTGACCGGCTCTGAACCCCGTGTGTAATCAGTCCAATAGATGGGCGAGACGTCCCGGGCAGGTGACATAATGACCAGGAAGCTTTAAAAGCATGTGCGGTGAAACCGGCGTCAGCTTCTAGGAGTGAAGCAAGCGCTGGCAGAGATCCCAGAAGTATGGCCCCGAGACGCAGCGTCATGAGGAGCCATGGTTAAATGCGTAACCTGAGACGTTCCTCTTCAGGAACTCGAGCTGTTTCGGAGGACGCTTTGGGGACGAGTATGCCCACGCCGCCAGAATTCCAAATCTCTGCCTAGTGTGGATGCCTGCACAGCTATGGCGAGAGAACAGAAGAGCCGGGAGTGGCTCGCATATCTAGGCCATAGTCGAGAGCAAAGTCGAGATAGGAAGGGGCCACTGAGAGGGCCTGCAGATCCCCAACTCTCTTGAGAGAAGATATCGCCAGAAGAAAGGTAGTCTTAATAGTGAGGTGGCGATCGGAGATCTCCTCGATAGGCTCGAAGGGAGGCCATCAGAGAGATTCTAGCACCACAGCCAGGTCCCACGTGGGGACACGAGATCGTACCGGACAGGGCTCGACAGTGCGACCATTTCAGTCGCATTTGCGACTGAAAACTACTGCGTGCGACTATTAAATTTTTTTTAGGAGCACCAGAGCAACTGACCCAATCATCATCATACTTGTGATTGCGCTCAGGGAAGCTTCAAAGCTTTCTACGTGTTTTTGCAGCGTCGAGTAATGTATCACAGACATATCTCACGAATCCTTTCATAAGCAAAGTGTAGACAGGGTGTAAATAAGAGATTCATTGCGCAGTGTAGAGAGCTTCGTTGATTATAGATGTGAGATCGAGATGAACTGAGATGAGTGACAGCTTTTAATGATTTTTAAGGGAGTTTGTAAATGTGATAACTGATTTAATACAATTCAATAAACAAGAAGTTAATATTAAGTGACTTACATTGTCTGACTATAACACTATTGTCTGATTTTGCTCTATTTCGTCGTCGAAAATAGTTTAAAACAAAGACACAGCGGAGCCGCTGCGCATCTCCATTCAAACACAGCGGTGTCTCGTTTATGAATGAACGGGGCTTTTTAAACGAATCTAGTGAGTCTGTGATTCATGATTACCCATTCATAAAGACAGTCACTTGATTCATTCTTGACATTAATATCATCATGGATTTATGGATTTAATTGCACTCATTCCACTTCTGAACCTCATTAAATGTCTGAAAGTACACCAAGCCACCTTTGTGTTCTTCTGTGCCACCTCTACAAATTAATTTTGTTAATACTGATTTCATTTGATTTTTAACTTGTTTCTTATTCTACTCTTATTCTGCCGTTTTAATTACAATTTTTAAAAAGCTTATAAAATATAATTTTTTAAAGAATTTGACAAAAGATGACATACTTTTAATAAAGTTAGTGGAGTCAAATATTACCTCGTAATGGGAAGGCTATACTTTTTAATAACATTTTGGATTATTGATTAGAAGGTGCTCCTAAAATTTTGAACGTGCTCCTAAGTTTTTTAAGTTTTTAAAAAGAAAAGTAAGCGTCGAGCCCTGCCGGAGGCCTCAGCTTCAGAGAAAACGTGTAACTAGGGGGTGTCTGCCCACTGACTGGCCACCGAGAAGGGCGTGGTAGGCCGCAATGGCCGCCACATAGACCTTCAGGGTGGAGTGGGTCAACCCTGCGGAGAATCAGGCATGCAGGAACTCCAGCACTGTACCAACCGGGCAGTTAACTGGGTTGAGCTGGTGGTCTCCGCACCAAGAAGTGAAAAGTTTCCACTTCAAGGCATACAATTTCCTCGTTGAGGGAGCTCTGGATTGGAGGATGGTCTCAACAACCTCGGTTGAGAGACAGGAAGCTATGAGTTGTGCCCCTCAGGGGCCACACCCACAACTTCCACAGCTCCAGGCGGGGGTGTATGATCGTACCCTCCACCTGTGAGAGGAGATCTCTCCTGATGGGAATCTCCCATGGAGTGCTGTCGAGGAGAGAAATCAGGCCCGAGAACCATACTCTGCCCAGCCAGAACGGGGCTACTAGCAAAAGATGGACCCCGTCCCGGCGCACTCTCTCCAGAACTCCCGGGAGCAGAGCGATCGGGAGAAAGGCGATCAGACGAAGCCTCGGCCATGTCTGTACCATGGCATCCAGCCCCAGTGGAGCTGGATGAGTCAGAGAGAACCAGAGGGGACAGTGCAATGTTTCTCAAGTCGCAAACAGGTCCACCTGAGCCTGGCCAAAAACTCTCCATATCTGCTTCACCACCTCGGGGAGAAGCATCCATTCCCCGGGCCTCGGCCCCTGCCTCGGCAGGATGTCTGCTCCCATATTGATGCCTCAGTGAGAGAAGTTTGCCCTGGGAACACACAAGGATCTGGTACGCTAGTTTGTACAAATGGTGTGAGCGCAGACCTCCCTGGTGGTTGATGTAAGAGACCACCGCTGTGTTGTCGGTGCGCACCAACACATGGTGACCTCTCAGGTCTGGGAGGAAGTGTCTTAGTGCACGCACCACGGCCAGCATCTCCAGACAATTTATATGCCATGTCAGATGGCGACCACTCCACAGACCGCGGGCAGGGTGGCCACTCATGACCGCACCCCAACCGGTGAGGCATGTGTCCGTCCGCCTTAATCATGCGAAGCGGGTTTCTCTTCGGGGAGAACCCCTTGGGCTTGAGCCACCACTGTAGGGGTCTCATGTACAGCAGGCTCAAGAGGTATCACGTTGGACGCAGCTGCCATCAGACCCAGCAGTCTCTGTGGGTCAACCCTGCGGAGAATCAGGCATGCAGGAACTCCAGCACTGTACCAACCGGGCAGTTAACTGGGTTGAGCTGGTGGTCTCCGCACCAAGAAGTGAAAAGTTTCCACTTCAAGGCATACAATTTCCTCGTTGAGGGAGCTCTGGATTGGAGGATGGTCTCAACAACCTCGGTTGAGAGACAGGAAGCTATGAGTTGTGCCCCTCAGGGGCCACACCCACAACTTCCACAGCTCCAGGCGGGGGTGTATGATCGTACCCTCCACCTGTGAGAGGAGATCTCTCCTGATGGGAATCTCCCATGGAGTGCTGTCGAGGAGAGAAATCAGGCCCGAGAACCATACTCTGCCCAGCCAGAACGGGGCTACTAGCAAAAGATGGACCCCGTCCCGGCGCACTCTCTCCAGAACTCCCGGGAGCAGAGCGATCGGGAGAAAGGCGATCAGACGAAGCCTCGGCCATGTCTGTACCATGGCATCCAGCCCCAGTGGAGCTGGATGAGTCAGAGAGAACCAGAGGGGACAGTGCAATGTTTCTCAAGTCGCAAACAGGTCCACCTGAGCCTGGCCAAAAACTCTCCATATCTGCTTCACCACCTCGGGGAGAAGCATCCATTCCCCGGGCCTCGGCCCCTGCCTCGGCAGGATGTCTGCTCCCATATTGATGCCTCAGTGAGAGAAGTTTGCCCTGGGAACACACAAGGATCTGGTACGCTAGTTTGTACAAATGGTGTGAGCGCAGACCTCCCTGGTGGTTGATGTAAGAGACCACCGCTGTGTTGTCGGTGCGCACCAACACATGGTGACCTCTCAGGTCTGGGAGGAAGTGTCTTAGTGCACGCACCACGGCCAGCATCTCCAGACAATTTATATGCCATGTCAGATGGCGACCACTCCACAGACCGCGGGCAGGGTGGCCACTCATGACCGCACCCCAACCGGTGAGGCATGTGTCCGTCCGCCTTAATCATGCGAAGCGGGTTTCTCTTCGGGGAGAACCCCTTGGGCTTGAGCCACCACTGTAGGGGTCTCATGTACAGCAGGCTCAAGAGGTATCACGTTGGACGCAGCTGCCATCAGACCCAGCAGTCTCTGAAACTGCTTGACAGTGAGTGACCAGCCTTCTCTGACTCTCGCGACTGCGGTGAGGACCGACTCGATCTGAGCTGGGGACATACGTGCCTGCATCGTGGTCGAATCCCACACCACGCCTAGATAAGTAGTCCTCTGTAATGGAGAAAGCACACTTTTCTTGGCGTTTAGTCTCAACCCCAGTTCCCTCATGTGGGCGAGAACGACATCTCGATGTCGAACCACCATCTGCTCTGATTGAGTTAATAGTCGATATAGTTCAGTATGCGGATGCCCTGGAGTCACAACGGAGCCAGGGCTGTATCCACACACTTTGTGAAAGTGCGGGATGAGAGTGCAAGGCCGAAGGGAAGAACCCGATATTGGTACGCTTTGCCAATAACCTCTTAGTCTTAAGTACGGTCTGCAGATCCGGCTTAGACTTTGAGGCCCCCGACCCAGAGCGTCGCTTTAACTCACGGTCCCGACGCGGAGGAGCACGTGAGGCAACACTCTGTTTTTGTGCCTCCCTGTATGAGGAGCTGGTACTCCCCCGCAGAGCAGATAGGGACCCGCCCGTCTCCATTCCCTCCACCAGATCCATCTGCGAACCCCACGAGCGTAATCGCCGCTCCGCCTCGACGGAAGCGGGACCAGCGCCACGGGGAACGCTAGAGAAGGCTCCCTCTGCAAAGAGAGCCTTCCGGGAGCGGAGAACATGCATCGAGAGACGCTCGCAATGCGGGCAGTCAGCTCTTTCTCGAGAGAGCCGACTCAGCATGCTCCGCTCCCAGGCAGACAAAGCACAAACTGTGTGTATCCCCACCCGTAATATAATGTGGGCAGGGAGGAACACACAGCCTGAAACGCTGCTTGCTCTCGCCCTTGCTTATGTTTTTCTTTTTGTCTTGTGCTTTTGACATTCTGGACAAAACAACATCAAATAAGACTCACAAATGGAAAACAGACTGACACACACACAGAGTGCTTGCTGAATGACAGAAAGCTGACACCGGTTTCACTGCACATGCTTTTATAGCTTCCTGGTCATTACGTCACCCGCCCGTGACATCTCGCCCATCTATTGGACTGATTACACACGGGGTTCAGAGCCGGTCACGCTGAAGGGCGTTCCCAAAGCGTCCTCCGACACAGCTCAAGTTCCTAAAGAGGAACCAACACTTCAGGCTGTAAAGTATATGGCCTAACAAAAATTATGTTTTATATTCTTTAGCTGCACACAGTGCAATACAGACTCAATTGTACTGTTAAATTTACACTGTTAAAAAAAAGAGAAAAAAAGGAAAATCAAAAATGTGCTGGTAATTTTCAGGCATCGCAGAAGAAACCCATAACGGTTGCTGAATAAACAGAAGATTGAACTGCTTTTATTAATTCAACGTGACTAATAAACACATGACTATGACAATATATGGTTTATCTGGTATATATGGATATATATGGTTTGTCTTATTATAATTTTTATTATAATAAAGTATATAATAATGCAATGCTAATCGACATAGCCTTTATCACTGCTTAGAATACTATGAAATATGTTGCATGCCTTATTCTGTGTAAGAAGCCACATCATCTCACAGAAGGATTTATTTCAAACACTCGACTGACGTTATGAAGTGAGTTTGGAGTAAAAGCATGTTATTAAATGTGGTATTTTCACTTGCTTTCAGATGGAGCAGAATTTACTACACAGAGCTGTAGTTCACCAACAACCTACGCAAACAGCTTTCATAATCGCAGAATGATTTCTTCGATTTCATAATCGCGCGATTAAATCGTCTGAGATTATGAATGCGATTTTGCGTTGCTTGTCAGTGAACTACGGCTCTGTGGAGTAAATTCTGCTCCATCTGAAAGCAGGTGATGAAGATTTACGACTAATCACAGAACCAGCTTTACTGACAAGATGCGCATGACAATTGCATTCGAATAATCGTGCAGCCCTAACTCAGTCTCTAATCCAAAGACCTTAGATATCTGACAGGTGTTTTATATCCAGAAGGTCATAAAAGTAAGAAGATGTCTTTTAAAAGCTTTACAGACAAAAACTAAGATTACATTTCAGTGTTTGTATTTTATGAAATATTTGCACACTCACAAATATTATATTACAGACTCCATCCAATTCATCACTGAATATTTAATTAGTTGGTGGGTTTAATGCAACCTCACATTTAATGGGATGTCCTTGTTTTCTGTACATATAAATTAGAATCCAATCAGTTATAGAAAGCAGAAAGTCAAACTGACAGCTGAAATATTGTACCACAGCTTTGAAGTGGCAGCTTTGAGGAACACAGTAAACAACAGGGGCAGGCTACAAAGGATATAATCAATTGTGAAAATGTCTGACCAGAGCATCATGGAGGACAACAGTCAAGAAATCCAATATTGCTTTCCAAACAACAATTTGTCATGTTTCAGAGAAATCAAACATGAAGTGGAGTATGTCATTTTGTACATGTTCATTTTTTTATTATCAGTGTTTACTGTGTTTCTGAACCTGCTGGTGATCATCTCCATCTCTCACTTCAAGCAGCTCCACACTCCAACCAACCTGCTCATTCTCTCTCTGGCTGTGGCTGACCTGATCGTGGGACTGATTGTTATACCGTTAATGGGCATCACATTCATAGAATCATGCTGGTACTTTGGAGAGAAATTTTGTTCTCTTTTTTTATTTATTGCTTTTATGGTTGTTTCAGCATCTCTTGGTAATTTAGTCTTTATATCTGTAGATCGTTACATTGCTGTGAGTGACCCTTTGAGATACACAGTGAGGGTCACGACCGATAAAGTTGTTTTTTGCATTATTATAAACTGGCTCTGTTCTAGCATATATTCTTTCATTATCTTATACAATTCAATGTTCTACCCAGAGACACAAGACAGGTGTTATGGAGACTGTTCAGTTTCTTTCAAATTTGAACATGTTGTCACAGACCTCATAGTCACTTTCGTTGCCCCTTCTTCTATAATCATGTCTATATATGTGAAAATCTTCTGTGTTGCAAAATACCAAGCCAAGGTTGTAAATTCTGTCACAGGTGTCAGCAGATCACAAAGAAAGGCAGCAAAAACTTTGGGTATTGTGGTAATGGTTTACTTTATGTGTTGGATACCTTACTATATAGTGACTCTTATTGAAGGAAATGAGTCAACTGTTGAATTTAATGTAACATGCTGGATTTTGTACATGAATTCCTGTATGAATCCACTTATCTATGCACTGTTTTATAAATGGTTTAGAAAATCAGCTAAACACATAATGACTCTAAAAATATTTAAGCCATCATCAGAATACTTCAGTCTTTTCCCGGAGGATACGTAAATGATCAGTTTCTAATTTTTAAAAGTTGTGTTTCTTTCTACAGTGATTTTATTTATTTATTTATTTTTATTGAAGAATGCTGGAACATACAAATAATAACAAAACAAATTATAAACACACACACACACACACATATATATATATCAAAAACAAACACAAACAAAAAAACAGAGCATAGCACACATTTAGATTTTACATATAATGATATTACAAAGTGCTAAGGGGGGATGGAAGATATCATAGTATTTAAACATTTCACATACTTTTTATTATTTAACAGTCTTATTGAAGAAATATAACAGTCAAGATCAGACAAAAACACTTTTAACACAGGAGATGAATTTTGTTTATGTATGTGAAATTTTGCTAATAAAATAAAAAGGTTAACAATACATTCTAGATCTTTATTGCTTTTGTTTTCATAACACAAAATAACATCCTTTAAAGTAAAGCAGTAATTAATATTCACTAAATTAAATATATAATTTGCCAGATCAATCCAAAACCTGTTTACGACTTTACAGTCAAAAAATAAATGAGTCAGCATCTCTTTCTCACTATTACAAAAGCAACATACATCATCAATATCATTGTATCTTGATGTTAGAGATTTAGATGGGTAAATGGTATGTAGAATTTTGAAGTGTATTTCTTTTCTTTTATTATTAATACAATATTTAAAAGGAATTAATCAAGCTCTTCTCCAGTCAATATTCTCAATTATAGAGTTCCAAAAAAAATTCCCTCTAGGAGATATTTTATTTTGGGAAAATATTACCAATATGTTTGTTATTACATTTTTCCTCAGTTAACACCTTCTAAAGTTCATTTTAGGTTTGTCACAGATAGAGAAATATAAGTAAAAGTTGACTTTTGACAAGCTGAAGTATTGTTACAGGAATAGCTTTAATAACTTAATGGAATCTTTCTACAGTGATTACTTTGTATTTGAGGATGTTGCACATCAGCAAGTAAAAGGGTGGTAAATGTGTAATGGCAGGTTCAGAGAGGAGGAAATCTGAGAGCAAATCAGCTCTGACATTAAGATTCATTGTGACCGTTCTGCTTTGCTGGATTCTTGTCTTTAAAATAAAAAAAGTAATATCCCCCACCATATCACAAATTCTAACATGGACCTTGTATGCTGACCTGAATGCTATGTCTGATTCCTCTTTGCTTTATTTTACCAGTTATAAAATATAATTGAAACACATCATAACTTCTTAGAATATTTAAATCAGTATGCTTACTGATTTTTATAGACTTTTTAGAATGTTTGTGAGGAGTTGATTTATTTTTCAAACTGATGTAGTATTGACACAGTGTTGTATTACACAATCCAAAGCTGACATGTCTGTAGTGTTCATGTTGCTGCAACAAAGGCTCCAAAGATGATGGGATAAAGATTTCCATTTCAAAACAAGTTAAAATTATTTAATGATACTAGAGTTATCATCACACCCATGTTTTCACAAACAATTTTTTAATATATATTTTGTCTAACAGTATTTTAGAAAGCTACAAAACTATTTTAATGAAGATTTAGTAAGATGTTGTCACCATAAACATGAAACAAACAAATGACATGATTATTATAACTGAGTTAATAAAAAGTAGTCACTTATCATTGTGTCACAAGTTAACCCAGTACTGTTATGAAAACTGATTCTATCAAAAAACTTTGAAAATCTTTTTTTGAATTATGTGTATTTAAAGACTTTCATAAAGATATGAACACTACTGGAGCATTTGCACTCCATCAGCAATAAAGAGCTTCACCTAAAAGACTGGATTGTCTGGATTGTATAGCCCTATTAGCTCCTGCTGTTATAATTGCACCATTTGGAAGCAAACAGCTTCTTTTTCCATTGATGGGCAGTTATTAGTAGCTATGCATTTTGGTAAAAAAAAATAAAATAAAAAAATAAAATATATATATATATTGTAATGACCCGGCAGTGAGCGCTAGCAGCCAGGTGCATTATGGGTATTCGTTTAGAGTGGAATTACGTGTTAGTTAAGCAAGATGGTTGGGTTTTTGTGTTAGAAATGTTATGTGTGTTTATGTTTAAGTTAGTTCGGGTGGGTTTGGTTCATTTACTGCCTTGTTATAAAAAGTGTGGATGTTACCGTCATGGAGAGAGATGTGTCGGGGAAGGACTTGGCGATATGCCTTACTTGTGTGGATCTTATTCTGTGCTAGGAATAAAAGGTGAAAAGATGACAGCATGTTTCTCAAGTGCATTCTCTCATCCCCGCTGCGCGTGAATATGATGTAGGCTATCACAACAACACTACAGAGACCTGAGGAAAAGTGGGGATTAAAGTCCAAAAACTGATTTGAAATAACCTAACAAATCAATCGGGGCTAAAGCAGTTCCATAAATTACAATGTAAGTTCAGTTCACACAATCTAACTAATTTGTGGATGCTTAATCTTAAGCAGCCCTTAATGTCGATCATGGATCAAATCGATCCACCATGGCAAACAGCAAATATATTTGTGCTGTTTAATGCATTTGAGATGTTGTGTTTTTCTCAGTGCATAACTGACATGTCATGAGTATATTTTTCCTCTATAAATGTTAGAAAGTCATGCAAATATATCCATTTTGCTTGCTGTCAGGAGTGGGTGAGGCATACGCGAGTGAACGAGGGCTGCTGCGCACATGCACGCTCAACAGACGGAGCACAATCAAATATGCATTTTGCTAAAATATTCGTTGTTGGACATTAAATGTGCCTTTTGTAGAATTTTAAACCTACATATTGGTGTATTATTATGATAGCAGTAACAGTAAAGGGACTACTGTAATGGGTAAATAAAATGTAAGCTAATGCAGTCCTAATTACTAAGCTTACTACTTAATTACTACTTAATGTGTGTTTCTTATAGCAGTTAAAATGTAGTTTTAATTTAGAGATTTTAACTTTTCGTTTAGTGATTTTAATGATTTAAAGAGCAATGTTATATTGTAAAGTTATAATTCTATCTGTTCTAACTATAAAAGGTACAGCTGTCATAAAACCAGAGAAAAAGGCTGCATGGCTATGATAGTATGTGAGAGAGTCAGTGGTAATATCATTGCATTCCTATTGTTCGGTGTTAGAGGAGCTCAGCTTAGTCTGACAGTTTTGCCTGGCCTGGACCAGGTTAGCTTTCCAGCATAAGTTGCCACAGTGACTGATTTTGATCTTTGTTAAATTTGTTTTATGGAACCAAATCATTTGACAGTGAGTCATGCTAACTGAAATAAGGCTGGCCTATTCGGTAAACTTGTTTTATGAAACAGGCCTCGAGGTGTTAGAAGTCAGAAGACACATAAGTTAATTTATGATTTGCTGTCTGTCTGAACCAAAGAAATAAATGCGATCGTATTGTAATGACCCGGCAGTGAGCGCTAGCAGCCAGGTGCATTATGGGTATTCGTTTAGAGTGGAATTACGTGTTAGTTAAGCAAGATGGTTGGGTTTTTGTGTTAGAAATGTTATGTGTGTTTATGTTTAAGTTCGTTCGGGTGGGTTTGGTTCATTTACTGCCTTGTTATTAAAAGTGTGGATGTTACCGTCATGGAGAGAGATGTGTCGGGGAAGGACTTGGCGATATGGCCTTGCTTGTGTAGATCTTATTCTGTGCTTGGAATAAAAGGAGAAAAGATGACAGTACTGCCTCCTGCTGGTTTGTTCTGATTGTGCTTCCAGAGACACTCATGGTCGTGCGGTGTATGGGACGCGAGTGTTCGCACTTTCCACTAACCATAGAAAAGTCTCGCGTATTAATGCTAGCAGCTTGTTAGCAATTATCTTAGCAAAAGTCTAATAGCCTAGCTTAGCTCTGGTCAGCCCCACGTTCAATAGAACAACGGTGCGTTGTTACATTGGTGTCAGAAGTGGGATTTCTGAGATTTAGGCCGTTTCGAAGACGCCATTATGGAGCAAAGTATAGGCGAATTAGAGCGTGCTATCCGAGAGAACAGCATCATGCTAGAGCGTCTGACGAGCGAGACGACGCAGAGGAACAGGGCTCCGCACCGGCCCGATGGCGCCAGCGTTCCTCGGACAGTGTACCGCCCTCCTGGTCGCATGCAGAATGAACCTCCGGCCATCACACCGACACTCCAAATCAATGGCCGGCCAGGCCTCCTCACACGATCACCGGCTAAGCTGCCTCGATACAGCGGGACGACGCCCTTGGAGCCCTACCTGGCGCAGGTCGACCTGGCCGCTCTACACGATGGATGGAGCCGCGAGGAGACCGCGACTCACTTGGCCCTCGCCTTGGAGGGTCCTGCGCTTCAGGTCCTCATCGATCTGTCCCCTGAAGAGCGGTGTGATCCCCAAGCCCTCGCTGCCGCTCTCAACCGCCGCTTCGGACAGAGAACTTCCGCAGAGCAGGGAGGATCTGACTAACCGACATCGACGTGAAGGAGAGAGTGTGGGCGCATTCGCCGCTGACATCCGGGTCTACGCCCGGAAGGGCTACCCTACCTTCCCGGCCACAGCGAGGGAAGAGCTGAGCCTCCATGCTTTCCTGCGGGGCCTTACACCTGAGCGGCTCCGCCAGCATGTCCGCCTGTTGTCACCCCGAGATCTGAGTGAGGCGTTGAGAGAAGCTGAGCGAGCTGAGGAGGGCTGGGCCGCTGGGCCGGCGACAGGTCGATCTCCACTCCAGCGCCAGCTGACAAGAGCAGCCGAACGAGAGGTGGACGCCTGAGGAGGGAGAGTGTGGGCGCATTCGCCGCTGACATCCGGGTCTATGCCCGGAAGGGCTACCCTAACTTCCCGGCCACAGCGAGGGAAGAGCTGAGCCTCCATGCTTTCCTGCGGGGCCTTACACCTGAGCGGCTGTTTCCGCTGCGGAGAACCGGGGCACTTCGCCAGGGACTGCCCTGCCCCGAGCCCCCGGCCCCGGGGAATGTCACCCCCGGGAAACGAACTTGGAGTGAGGCAGTGAGGGGACCCTCACTCCCATCTTCGGCACCCCTCCACAACGACTGCCCTACTGTGGGGCGCTGCGGGCTTGCCAGGGGACTGTACCTGGACTGTGTTATTGACGGGCAGCCCTGCAGCGCCCTGGTGGATACGGGGTCCACCATTTGCTTGCTACGAAGAGGACTGTTGTCAGGGACGGCCGGTCCTCTTCTGGAGAACTGGACCCCTACCAATACCGAACTGCTCACCGTCACGGGTGAAACATTGTCGCCGTGGACTGGTTGGCCCCCGGGGGAGCCCGTGTCGAGGGGCCGGGGGCCGCCCTCTGCCTCGGTAACGAGACTGTGCCGCTCCGGTTGGGCCGGAGCCGTCATGGAGAGGCCACCGCCACGCAGCCGCCGCCTAGACATCAGTGCCCACCGGCTCCAGCCCCCAGCCACCGTCGCCAGGAAGAACGAGGTCTGGGGCCATCGTCGGCTGCAGCAGGGTTGGGTGACAGCGGTGGAGATGGGGAACCATTCACCATCAAGCAGCTGAGGCAACAGCAGGGGAATGATCAAGTATTGGTAAAGGTGAGGGACTGGTTGGAGGCCCGAACACGGCCGGACTGGCCAGCTGTGTTCTCCCAGGGGCCCCAGCTCGAGTTGGTTTTTTC
>NW_015505811.1:686388-710619 GCF_001515645.1 Sinocyclocheilus grahami
TTCCACTAACCATAGACAAGTCTTGCGTATAAATGCTAGCAATTTGTTAGCCATTATCTTAGCAAAAGTATAATAGCCTAGCTTAGCTCTGGTCAGCCCCACGTTCAATAGAACAACGGTGCGTTGTTACAATATATATATATATACTTATTATTATTATTATTATTTATTGCAAACAGCATCCTAATAGGTAACTAGAATTGAGTTCAAAATGTTAATATATTGTTTATTTATATAAAAGTATATTTGTGTATAAAGTTGGGTATTATAGTGTTATTACGATTCCTGGTCCCGCCCACTCCCACTCCCGCTGACATTTTTTCCTGTCCCGTCCCAATCACGTGATTAATAGTGATTTTGTTTCCCGACCTGTGGGATTCCAGCAGGATTCCCGTGACCCCGTGGAATTCCCGAAAAAATGTCAGCCTGTAATCTAGAGCGCATTCCCTTGATACATGATGATTTGATGGCAGGAAAGCAGTACTGAGTCTCATGATCCTCTGTTTCATAGGCCATGAGTGAATCTCCTCCTTTTAGGTGTTTGTTCTGCTCTGCTTAATGTCCTGTCATTTATACAGTGTCTGGATCAGACTGACCCATTCTGATGATGCATAATGATGTCATAATTTTATATTTACATGCAAGAGGGCCTAACACAGATCCTTTCAGCACTTTACTGCTGATAGCTTAGAGAACAAAATGGTAACAGTCAGAGAAAAAGGATCTAAACCATCTTAATGCCTATCCCTGAATATTATTGTAATTTTGTAAAAAATCTAAAACTATGACATGAACTGTAGTGTCAAGGCAAAGTAAAGTACTGCAATGGACTCTTTTCACTGACTGATCAGCATTTTTTTTAAATTATGTACATTTATAGCATACTTTGTATTATATTACCTTTGCATCAAATTACAAAAAAATAATTAATGCTGCAGTGAGAGTGTTTCTAATGCTAATAACCCAACTATGACGACTTCTGCTTTTGTATAAGACAGACAAAGATACAAATTAAATAAACAAATCGAAGGTTTTTTGGGAACAGTAGGTTTATTTAACACTGTAAGAAAAACTGAATAATCAAATGTAAAAATAAAACACTGCGTAGTCTTCACTGTATGAATTAAATATGAATTGATTCTTATTAAAGATACAAAAGTTGTTTAGCCAATAGTAGTGAGTGATTTTCTCTGTCTTTTGTTGTTTGATTAACATTTATGACACAGACATCAGCAGATATATTAGGCTGCTGTCATTTTAAAGGCCGGGACACGTTGAATCGGCGTCAGGTCCGTCTACGTGAGTGAGAACTCTGATTGGATGCTCAGTTTAGTAAATGAGTCAGTGCCCATGAATTAAAGCTAAAGTGATGAAAACGAGCACGTAAGGCGGCACCAGGGGCGTGTCTACAGGTGCCCCCCCCTACCAGATGTCTTGCGATTGGCTTGTTTTTATACAATTTCTAACTGCATCAGTGGCGGATCCTGGCATGGGCAATAGGAAGAAGCTTCCTCAGGCGGCTTTCTTCTCTTCTATATACTTAATTTTAGGGGGTTTCTATAGCGTTATCTTGTATTCAAAGTTCTGCTGCAGTGACAATCCTCCAGTGATCTGTTCATTCAGGGTGTGAAACAAGCTAACACACACAATGCACTGATGTTGTTTTGTGCTCAGAGGTCTGTGATATGTTAAATGTCTTGATGTTGTTTTGATATCTTGATAAACTGAAATTATGTTTGAATTAATCATGCTGTCTAATCAGCATCTTGATATGCCACACCTGTGAGGTGGATGGATTAACTCGGCAAATGAGAAGTGCTCACTAACACAGATTTAGACAGAGTTGTGAACAATATTTGAGAGAAATAGGCCTTTTGTGTACATAGAAAACGTCTTAGATCTTTGAGTTCAGCTCATGAAAAATGGGGGCAAAAACAAAAGTGTTGCGTTTATCATTTTGTTCAGTGTATATCAACCCGTGGCGGACAGTCTAATAGAGCGAGTAGTGTAAATAAGACACTTGCAGTTCACAAACTGACAAGTAGACGTTCCTACAAGTAGAATCCTAATGACAAGTGAGATTTGCACCTGAGATTTGCTTACACTGTAAAAAAAAATAGTGACTATCCTGAGCAGCAACAGAGATGAAAAAGAAAAAGGTATATTTCACACTTTAAAGACAAAAGTACAAAACATGAATAGAGACAGAGAGGGAGCTGGATTTGCTTAACTCTTTATGCTCTCCTCCTGTTTGCTTTGGTGTGGCTGGTTAAGTGAATGACACGCTCCACACCCGTAACAGTTGGTGGCGGTAATGCACCAAGTTGGTATACCGATGCCAACCAGCAATGATATAAGAAGGCGGCTTCCCCATGCACTTTGTAGCCACAAAAATCATAATCAAAATGGAGTCTGCAACGACTGCTTTTGAAAAATGATACCTCAGTTGTGCTCACTGACATTTCTGTCTGAAGCAACCAAAAATTTTTTACAATTAATTTTTATAATGTGTGCGCGTGCATGTGTGTGTTTGCATGGATGATTCACATGAAATGTAATGTATGTGCAATAGGGGTTGCACAGACTAATCGAATAATCGACTAGTCGACTTCAATGCTCTGCCATGACGCTTTAAGCTGGACGTCGACTAGTCGCTGGTCCTATAGAGGGCGCAACAGGATAAGAAATCTTTGAAGGAATTCCACATTTACGCTCCATTTCCAAACAGTTCAAATGACAAATAAATGCATACTCTGAAAGCGCTCCACAAGACATGTGTGATTATATTACTGGATGCTCGAAATTGAACGGGATAATGCACGTTTTAAACAGCTTATTGCACAGGTAAATTAATCGCGGTTCTAATCTAATGCGCTGCTGCACTGTAACGCACACACATAGGCTACAGACAGTAGCGCGTACATCACGCGCATAGAATCATTCAGCGCGGAAATGTATTGTCAACACTGTGCTGTGATTTTTCAATAAAATAGTTTAGAAAATGAAAAGTTCAAGCATATATTTCTTAATAACTAGTACATTCCACAGCTTCACTACTAGTAGAGAGACGCTGCCAGGTAGAATTAATTCACACACGCAATCGCTGTCTCACTAATGCATTCATATTAATGTAATCTTTACTGTGCTATTTTACCTGTATCTGATTTAGAACGAGCAGAAATCTGTGAGAAATATAACGACCCAAAGACAAAAGAACTGATAAAAAAGCTGTTATAGGAGCAACAGCCGTGTGTGCAGCGCTGTGTCATATGCCATAGCTGTGCACAAGGTGTTTATCACAGCCCCAGACTTATTTGTTCATTAATTACGTCATCAGCGACTAGTCGACTTCGACTCGACTTTCATCACATAAAAGTCGACTTCAAAAAATCAGAAGTGGTTCAACCCCTAGTGTGCAATGCACACTGTGCATTGTTTAAGCTGGCTTTCAGTTCAATAAAATAGAACATTTTGGATTTTTATTCAACTAAGGTGGGCATGCTGTGATCTGTACTGTATTTTTTACTGTAACTGACAGATTCCAGCCAAAAAAACACGTGAGTGGAAGGGAATGGGAGTCATTCTTCTGGGATTGGGACGGAATTTCCCCCCAGTTTTTTTGTGGGATCGGGATGGGACGGGATTTTTTTTGTGGGAGTGGGATGGGAGAGGATTTGAAAATCCACTCGCGTATCACCTTCTACTTTAGATATTAATACAAAATCATATTTGTGTTTTTCTCATTGCTGTCAGCATGGACTGTGTTTCTGAACCTGCTGGTGATCATCTCCATCTCTCACTTCAAGAAGCTTCACATTCCAACCAACCTGATCATTCTCTCTCTGGCTGTGGCTGACATGCTTGTTGGACTTATTGTGATGCCCATAGAGGCTACTAGGCTCATTGAAACATGTTGGTACTTTGGAGACACTTTCTGCAGGCTATTTTTAACAATGATGGGACTTCTCTTTTCAGTATCTCACAGTAATTTGGTTTTAATTGCTGTTGATCATTTTGTGGCTGTGTGTCACCTTTTATTGTACCCACAGAAAATAGCCACAACTAAAACATTATTTAATGTCAGTATTTGCTGGTTTTGCTCTTCAGCATATAACACTGCAATAGTTATGAGTCTCTCACACAAGAAATATGCATGTTATGGAGAATATACAATTATGGTTACTTACTTCTGACTGGACTGTCATGATCTATTCTTGTCTTTCTTGATTCCTTGTACCCTTATCATAACCTTATATTTGAGGATATGTTATGTTGCGCATCAGCAAGTGAAAGTTATAAACTCACTGGTGAAGTGTGGAAAACATTTAAATGATGGTTCTGTGAAGAGGAAATCTGAAAGAAAAGCTGCTCTGACATTAGGAATCATTGTCACAGTTTATCTAGTTTGCTGGATTCCCTTCTTTATTTTGTCTTGAACGGAAAACACAGGAATGGCTTCCAACACAGCCTATATTCTATTATGGATTTTGTATATTAACTCAGGTCTGAATCCTCTTATCTATGCTTTCTTTTACCCGTTTTAAAATTTCAGTTAAGCACATTCTTACTAGAATATTTCTGCCAGCATCCTCTATGATGGACATTTTTACAGACTGTCATTCATAATTGCATAAGGGTTTGATTTAGTTTTTTCATCTTCTCTGAGAAGTTCAATGAGATCAGTTCCCTTTCAGTCAGTCACGTTCGACGTTACGTCAGTCGTGACTGACGAATTGGGATCTCGCCCGAGAGCCCAATCCCCTTCGAGTGTTAACTAAACAAGCCAATGACAGTTGGCGTGCGTGTTTCGCCACGCGCACCCCGCCCCGCAGCGCGGGTATAAATGGAGAGCGCGTGCAAACGCACATCAGCTTTTCGCTTCGGAGCCAAGCCTTCTACAGGACGAATCTCCGCGAGTGTTCTAGAGAAACAGCTGGCGTTGGTGTGACGGCGTATCAGCGGGGGTTGCCATTCAGGCTGCTGAAACCTCGGCGAGCTGCAGCTTCCATTCTGCGGTCTCGCCGCGACCTCCCCTGGGTGCTTCAGCGCTCTCTCTAAAAGAGTGTGTTTCCTGCTAAAAGAGCAATTTCTAAAAGAGCTTCACGAGCGACGGGCGTCTTTTTAAAGATGGCTTCCCACTCGTGCATTTCTGGATGCGGTCGTTTCCTGCCTCCATCTGATGGTCATGATCGCTGCCTCTCGTGCCTGGGCTTACAGCATGCTGAAGCAGCGCTCATGGATGAGTCATGTACTCAGTGCGGGAACATGACCATCGCGACGTTGCGGTCTAGATACCTCCTCATTAAACGGGGGGGTATCCCCCTTGCCATGCCGCGCTCTAGCTCTTCTGGTTCTCGGAGGGCTACTCCGGTTCATAGTCACGGGACACAGGCAGAGGACAGGATGTCAATCGCTGCATCAGAGGGCAAGCTCTAGAGATGAGGATTCGGCTGCGCTGCCACCGTCAGGTAGAGTGGCGTTGCCCGAGTCAGATCCAGAGCTGACCGCTATGCTTTCCCGGACCGCCAAGAGGGTCGGGCTGCACTGGAGACCTCCTCCTTCTCCCGAACGCTCGAGGCTGGATGATTGGTTCCTGGGGGCGCAGGCCAGGCGTCGGAAGCCGCTTTCTCCTGCAAGTCCACCAGGCCAAAGCGTTGAAGCAGGTGCACGAGGGTGGTGCTGACCCAGGTGTGCTGCAGGAACTGCGCACGGCGACGGACCTCACGCTTAGGGTGACGAAAGTCACGGCGCGGGCCCTGGGTCAGACGATATCCAATTGGTGGTCCAGGAGCGCCACCTATGGCTGACCTTAGCAGATATGAGGGAGACCGACAAGCATCGCTTCCTGGACTCCCCGATCTCCCAGGCCGGCCTATTCGGCGAAGCGGTGGAGGGCTTTGCCCAACAGTTCTCCGCCGCGCAGAAGCAGACGGAGGCGTTTCGACACATCCTGCCCCGGCGGTCTGCTGCTGTCTGCACCCCACCGCCGGCTGCAGCCCCTCTGTCTGCTTGTCACCGAGGGTGCCTTCCTGCGGCCTCCACCTCCGCTCCGGCGCGGCCACAACAGCAACCTTCACAACGGCCGCAGCGTGGAGCTGGCCGCAGGAAAGCGTCGCAGCCCGCCTCTGCCCCTGCCAAACCCGTGAAGCGCCAGGGCGGGCGGCGTCCCTGGGTCGGGTGACCTGGGGTTCTTGGATCCGGCTCTTCAGGAGATGGTGACCGCACCACTCCTTCCCCCGGCGGAGGGCCGGGTGGAGAAACCTTTGTCCCTGGTTTTTCTGTTCCGCCGCTGGCTACCCAGCCAGTGGTGCCCAAAACCTCAACAGAAGAGCGAGTTCCTTTTTCTCCGGGTTCCAAGAGGGTGAGGATGGCAGTGCGCGGCAACCTCTCAGCACGTCTCTCAGTAGAGCGTGCGCAGTCAATGCTGAACTGCCTGGGGTCCTTCCAGTGCAAGACGGCGGTTCCACTGAAACAATTTCAGAGGCTCCTGGGGCATATGGCATCCGCAGCCGCTGTCACGCCGCTCGGGTTGCTTCATATGAGATGGGCATGGCGACACGGCACTTACCAGGTTCCTGTTAACCCGTTCTGCTGTCAGACCTTCAGCCCGTCGGCAGATCTTGCCTTTCTTCGGACAGGGTTGTCCCTTGGGCAAGTATCCAGGCATGTTTTTGTGTCAACAGATGCCTCTGTCAGGGGCTGGGGTGCCATGTGCAAGGGGAATGCAGCTGCGGGGCTCTGGTCGGGGCCCGACTGCATGTCGCAACTCACCCGCCATCTCCTCCTCTAGAGTCAGAAGCATCTGAGGTCGCTTCGTGCCGTTCACATCCCAGGTGAGCTCAATCGTGCAGCCGACGAGCTCTCATGTCAGCCCGTCCTGCCGGGAGAATGGCGACTCCACCCCGAGACAGTCCAGCTGATTTGGAGGCGCTTTGAGGATGCTCAGGTAGACCTGTTTGCCTCCCCAGACACGTCCCTTTGCCAGTTGTTTTACTCCCTGGCCGAGGGGTCCCTCGGCACGGACGCACTGGCGTGCAGCTGGCCTCGGGGCCTATGCAAATATGCGTTTCCCCCAGTGACCCTTCTCGCACAGACACTGTGCAAGGTCAGGGAGGACGAGGAGCAGGTTCTCTTGGTAGAGCCATATTGGTCCAGTCGGACTTGGTTCCCCAAACTGATGCTCCTCGCGACAGCTCCTCCTTGGCGAATTCCTCTGAGGAGGGATCTACTTTCTCAGAGAAGGGGCACCCTCTGGCACCCACGTCCAGACTTGTGGAATCTCCACTTATGGTCCCTGGACGGGACGCGGAGGTTCTAGGTGGGCTACTTCCAGCGGTAGTAAACACCATCACTTCAGCTAGAGCCCGTCTACTAGACACGCTTACAGGCTTCTCCAAACAAAGACTTGCCCACTGGTTAGTGGAGGCTATAGTCTTGGCATACCAGGCCCAACGTTTACCATGCCCCCTCGGAGTGAGAGCTCCCTCTACGAGAGGAGTGGCATCTTCTTGGGCATTGGCGCGGGGCGCCTCGATAGCAGACATCTGTAGAGCTGCCGGCTGGGCGACGCCTAACACGTTTGCGAGATTCTATAATCTCCGTGTAGAGCCTGTGTCCTCTCGTGTACTCGCCTCAGGTAGGCAGTAGCACCGGACCTGCTCGGTGTCGATCACGCTTGCTGCGCCATTCCCCTCTACGGACCGGATACGTGCGCTCTTGTGCTCCTCATTCAGTTCCCCATGGCGAACCCTGGTGGAGTTCCTCCCGCACCCTCGGCGGTCAGGCGTGGCGGAGCGCCAGACGCCAGGCTCAGCACTCGTGTGCATGCCCAAGGTCAGCCCTTGTGCTGGGCTAGGTGCCCGTGTGTAGTGAATCCCCCTTCGGGTGATCCCACATGTGTATTCTTCCACGGTACGGCTGTGTCTTTCCCTGGCAGTCGTTCATTGCCATCTCTGCTACGTAGTTATCTCACCCCAGGCGGGTTGAGTCTACCGCAGGGACTTCCATATGTAGTACTGCCCTGGGTCAGTCCATATGTGTAATTCCACATGATACCTCCTATGTGCGGGATGTGGCTTCCGGAGCGTCACTACTGGCTACGCTTTCCCAGTGTTATCCAATGTACCACTGTATGGAACAGCAGTGGCGGACACCTCTGCCTAACCACCACTGTACGGCCGGGGCATGTAGTCTCGGCTCCTCAGTGAAAAACGTATGTGCGTTTGCGCATGCACGTGGCGAAACACACATGCCAACTGTCATTGGCTTGTTTAGTTTACACTCGAAGGTGATTGGGCTCTCGGGCGAGATCCCAATTCGTCAGTCACGACTGACGTAACGTCTCCTTTCCCTCCTTCAGGGAACGAGGGTTACACAAGTAACCGAGACGTTATCCTTTGCTAAAGTAAGGAAACTTTGCTTCCTGTGCTCTTATAAACAAACTCGCAAGACTAGCATATCTCAGAGGCATCATCTGCCGGAACGGCTTTCACGTATGACAGATAACGAAAGTGAGAGAAAAGTGTTTTTTACGTTTGAAATATGGATATTTTCTTACAAAAACGCATGGATTCGCTACAGGAGGCCTTTATTCACCCCAGGAGCCGTGTAAGGCACGTTTTATTATGGATGCGCACGCTTTATTTGACGACTTGCGGACTGTTCAACTGCAACACCCGCTGACTGCAATGATAGAGCTTGGAATAGCCAGGACAATTTTTTACATAACTCCGACTGGATTCGTTTGAAAGAAGAAAGTCATATACACATAGGATGCTTCGAGGGTGAGTAAAACACAGTCTAATTTTCATTTTTGGGTGAACTAACCCTTTAGGGAATATTGAAAGTATAGAGGAAGATTTTTTCTCAGCAGGAAAGTTCAAACAGGTGCAATTAATACAGGTAATGAGTGGAGGATAGGAGGGCTTCTTAAAGACAAACTAACAGGTCTGTGAGAGCTAGAATTCTTGCTGGTTGGTAGGTGATCAAATACTTATTTCATGCAATAAAATGGAAATTAATTATTTAAAAATCATACAATGTGATTTTCTGGATTTTTTTTTTTGATTCTGTCTCTCACAGTTGAGGTGTACCTACGATGAAAATTACAGATCTCTCCATTCTTTGTAAGTGGGAAAACTTGAAAAATCAGCAGTGTATCAAATACTTATTTGCCCCACTGTAAGTGCTTTTGGAAAAGATGAGTTTTCAGTTATTTCTTGAATATAGTCAGGGGATTCGGCTGTTTGGATATGGGGTTAGGAAGATCATGCCACCAGCAAGGGACAGTGAATGAAAATGTTTTTTAAAAAACGACCTTTCTGGATGGAATGTAGACTGGTAAGATTGAGGTGAAGTAGAAAGGTGTTTGAGCCCATGGCCATTCTGTATGCAAGTATAACGGAGGTGTGCAGATAAACCTCACTCCCCTGATCTCAAGAGGTGCACTAGCAACTGACGCTAAGGGCTGCAGTCTTTAGCCTCCTTGTTACTGCGATCGCCTCCCATGCCAGCGACCCGGGTTTGAATCCCGCTCGGAGCAGGTGTGAGTAGGACCCGGGGGGTTACAAAAGCATCAATGTAATCAACTTGATGTGAGCTGTAACTGGTAGCCATTACAGAGGTGTGACGTGGCTTCAATAGGCCCTTTCGCACCGCTTTAGTTCCAGAACTAAACGTACGGTACTAAAGTACTGGGACGATTTTGCACGAACTATTTCCCAGTACCATTTAAAGGGTTGCATTCGCACCGAGAGTGTGTACTAAGAAGTGACGTAAGCAGGTCGACAGCGACGTCATTTGTGCGCGATGTTCAACAACAGAAACAAAGAACAACATTAACAACAGGAGGATGGAGGACGCTGTGATCGGAGCTGTGTTTTTGTTGTGTCTCGCGGGTTTCACAGTGGACATGGAAAGTCGACGTATACGTAAAGCGATTGAAAGAAGAACGACAACTGGCAGTGCTACATTTGCTACAAGTGCCTGCACTTCAGCGTCCGTCCATCT
The DNA here is from genome assembly GCF_001515645.1 of Sinocyclocheilus grahami. Taxonomy (NCBI): domain Eukaryota; kingdom Metazoa; phylum Chordata; class Actinopteri; order Cypriniformes; family Cyprinidae; genus Sinocyclocheilus; species Sinocyclocheilus grahami. The sequence continues at coordinate 696,397 of NW_015505811.1, forward strand.
ATCGCTGTTCTCCATACTTGCGAAATAAGTTGACATGCTTACAGTATGTTTACACGCCGTTTTAAATCATGGCGGGTGAGGGTGTTTTCATACGTGTTTGGCCAATCAATGTCTACTTACGTCACGATTAGTACCAGTTGTGCTGGTTAGACCCTGCTCCGGAGTAGGAGCTAATTTGGTTCTCGAAAAAGGCAGTCCGGTACTAAAATCCCTCCCAGTTCCGGCGGTGCGAACACGCCGAAAAGTGGGTAGTTCCACAATTAGTTCTGGTACTATGAAAAGGTTCCTGCGGTGCGAAAGGCCCTATTGAAGACTAGTCATGCTGCTGCATTTTGTATCATTTGTAGAAGTTTGAGTACACATGATTTTGAGAATTTGAGCTAATAGCAAGATAATTTAATAAGCATAAAAATACATAGCATACACAAATGCCAGGTGAAACAGTTCATTTTTAATGACACTGAACTATATAAGTACTATCAACATTTCTATTACTCTGTCCACATCTTGGATTTTCTTTTTCACTTTTTTTTTCACAGAAGACTCTAGTATTGCCTTATCCGTGAAGGATAAATGTCATGCTGCCTCGGAACACAAAAAAGGCATATTAGGCATTATCTGACAGCCTCATTGACCATTCACATTCATTTAATCTTTTTCTGTACAATGCAAGTGAAAGGTGACAGAGACCGTGACTTATTATTTATATGTAGGTTTGGAACAACACAAGGGTGGGAAAATAATGACCATTTTCAAAAGTTTGATTGAACTTTCCTTTAATATTAAGTTATTGTTGATTATTTTATGTGTAATTCCTAAACCTGAACATGTGAATATATTTCATGTGCTATAATTTTTGGGGACGGATCTCAGAGGTTGTGCTCAACGTAAAAACGAATAAAACAAAACAAATATATCCCCACTGTAAATAATTAATGAAAATCTGTAAAAATGTCCATCATAGAGGATGCTGGCTGAAAAATTCTAAGAGTTAGAATGTGTTTAACTGATATTTTAAACCAGCGGTAAAATAAAGCATAGACAATAGGATTCAGACCTGAGTTTATATGGAAAGTCCATGTTAGAAATGTCAATGTAGTGGAAGAGAATGCTGTGGTTTTTGTTAGAGAACAGATGTAGAACGGAATCCAGCAAAGCAGATAAGCTGTCACAATGATTCCTAATGTCAGAGCAGCTTTACTCTCAGTTTTCCTCCTCACTGAAATGTCCACTACACATTTTACACCGTTTATTTGAGAGTTAATAACTTTCACTTGCCGTTGCACAACATAAAATATCTTCAAATATGCAGTGATGATCAAAGTACAAGGAAATAAAAAGGAAACAATCAAATCAATGAATCTCCAAGCAGGTGTAATCAAAACAATACACTGACCGTAACACAGTGTTTTGTCTGACATATTAAAATATCCATTACTTATTACAAAGCAAATAATGTAAACTGAACAGCAAAACCAGCAGAGACAGATGCTTATTAAAGTTTTAGTTGTGGTCATTTTCTGTGGGTACAGTAAAGGGTGACACACAGCCATATAGCGATCTACAGCAATTAATACCAAATTACTAAGAGATGTAATAAGGAGCAACCTAACGATGATCACAAACAGTCCACAGTAAGTGTCTCCGAAGTACCAACATGTCTCAATTTGTTTGATGCCCTCTATGGGTATCACAATAAGTCCAACAAGCATGTCTGCCACAGCCAGAGAGAGAATGATCAGGTTGGTTGGAGTGTGAAGCTTCTTGAAGTGAGAGATGGAGATGATCACCAGCAGGTTCAGAAACACAGTCCATGCTGACAACAATAATACAAACATATAGATGATATTATGTTCAAAACTGGAGCGTTTTCCCTTGGTACATGATGAGTTGATGGCAGGAAAGCAGTATTGAGTCTCATGATCCTCTGTCTCATAGGCCATGTGTGAGTCTCCTCCTGTTAGGAGTTTGTTCTGTTCTCTGTACTGTGCTTTTATTTATACAGTGTCTGGATCAGACTGACCAACCCATTTTCCACCCACTCTGATGCTGCATAATTATATAGCCATTTTCTTCCCCCAACTTGTAATATGATGGATTCACATAGTCTAAGATTTAAATCCTTTTTGAAATATAATAGTATAATATTTATAATAGTAAATCAGAATAACATCACAGTTACATATGTGTTTGTGTTTTGTTAATAAACTGCTTGCACATAGATCCATGCCTTTCCTCTTCCCTGCTCAATGTTCATATTGTTTTTAAAATAAAATATATTAAGTTTAACACATATTTGTCAGTGCTAAACATTCTTATTTATAAGTTACATATCACTTATAAATTATCATATACACAATTGATAGTAGTTATTAAGACTGATGTTGTTTGTAATTGGTAAAATCAAAGCCGATCCACCCTATACACAAAATACGCAAGCTGCGTAGGGCCCCCGAAACACCCGGGGACCCCCTTGCTCTCAAAGATGATTTAATTTTAGTTTCGTTTTTTAATTTGGCCAGCGGTTATGAAAACATGAAAGATCATTTATTTTAATGTGGTGCGCTGTCACCCTTTCCACGTAAAAATCAGTCAAATCATGTAATGTGAAGGTCGTACAGTCTTGCTCAAGACTAAAAAAACGAGTTGAAAGCGTACCGAGCCGTGGAAGAGACACTGTATCTCAAGCACTTTCCGCGAGCACGATTCGAGACGGAGTGAAACACGGACAAATGTGTTTCATTCGTTCGTTCATAACCACTGATTCCCAACTCCACTCCTTGCCGACACAGTTTTGCGTAGGGCCCCCAGAAGGATAGGATCGGCACTGGGTAAAATGTGCATGGGAAATTTTTTTTTTATTATTGACTTGCCTTATAATTATGCACACACGGTTTACTGTGTGTTTAACAGCCTACCTAAGCAGCTGCCTTCCAACCATCATGGAACTTCTTAAGTGATTTGGAACACTTTAGAGCTCTGCATATCACACAAATATTGCTACTCATGCAGAGAGCAAAGAAGACTCAATTTATATGTCAAGCATTGTGTTAGTTCAGGCAAGTCACGTCAGTCAATCTCGCATCAGTACACCCAAAAGTGACTTGACAAGTACCTTGCTACAGTGATCTTTTATATAAATTCTCATTTATTTATCATTCTACCACTTTTTTTGTTTAGGGCTAGCTGCATTTAAGCTGAGCTCCATCCTCAGCTCCAATTTAGCTGACGGACATCAGTGATTCTAGGCTAATTGTGTAATCTTGTTTACCTAATCTATTTGTCAATTGTATTAAGTCGTGTTAGCTTTCAGTTGTATGCAATTATCAAATCTGCATGCTATCGTACCTGTTCTGTTTCAGCAGAGAGGTAAAAAATATTGCTCTTCTCCTTGCTAGGGCTGTAAGATTGATTAATCGCGATTAATCGCTTCCAAAATAAAAGTATGTGTTTACATAATATATGAGTGTGTACTGTGTTTGTTTATATGTACTGTATGAATACACACACATACATGTGTTTAAGAAATATAAGTAATATTTATATATTACATATATTTCTTAAATATATACATGTCTATTTATATATACATATAAATATATACAGTACACACATATATATTATGTAAACACATACTTTTGAAAGCGATTAATCGATTTTACAGTCCTTCTCCTTGGCTTGTCCACTCATGGCTTCATGGGATAGAACTGGGATTGCCCTATCAGTCAGTCATGTTCGACGTTGCATCGACACTGACGTTAGGGGTCTTACTTGGGAGCCCCAATCGCCTCTGAGCATTACAAGAAACAGCCAATGACAGTTGGTGAGTGGAATTTGCATGCTAAGCCACTCCCCATACATACAGGTATATAAGATGGTGGCGTGCATCCACTCATTCAGATTTTTCTTCAGAGCCGATCGTTTCATGAGCACGCTTTCTCCTATCAAGAGAAATTCAAGAAACAACACAACAGTCTGCAGGAGGTTCTTGGCAGTGTTAAAACAGCACATTCAGTGATGTATTCACCCTATTCAGCACAGATAAGTGCCGTGTTCCTCCCCTGGGTGCTCCAGCCTAAAAGAACAATTTTCTACAGCTTGCATGGTCGAGAGTGTCTTTTTCGAGATGCCTTTCTGACCATGTGCTTCTGGGTGCAGTAGTTTCCTTACCTCTGATGATGGACACGATCGCTCTCTCACGTGTCTGGGCTGCAAGCATGCTGAGACGGCTTTCATGAATGGTTCATGCCCACACTGTGAACACATGTCCATGGCTACGCTGAGGTCGCAGCTCTCATTCATTATGAGGCTTCCCTCGAGTTCTACCCAGTCCAGTACCTCTGGTCATAAAGATTTCAGGGCCATATTGGTTAGGGACAAGGGAGACCTGAGGATTACGTTCAGGAATGTTCTGCCAGGCCAACCCCCACGGAAGTCCTTTTCCTCAATCCTCACAGCATAGCGCTGTCGAACATCCCACTGTTCATCCCACTGTGACCCAGTGTCAGACCCAGTGTCTAATTTGAGGCTCTTGAGGAGGATAAGATGTCTATCGCAGCATCAGTGGAGGGGCTTTCGTCTTCTGATGCTGAAGACTCTTCGGCAGCTGCACAGTCGGAGTCAGAAGCAGAGTTGATAGTCATGCTCCTTCAGGCCGCCAAGGCTGGAGGTGAACTTGCCTCTATCCCCCGAACACTTAAGGCTGGATGATTGGTATCTGGGCTCCAGACGTGAGTCTCAGCCATGCTCCGCCCCAGTTCCTTTCTTCCCGAAGGTTCATGAAGAGCTCACCAAAACGTGGAAGACCCCCTACACCACCCGGTCACATTTGAGCTCTTCCCTCCTCATTACCCTCGATGGTGGGGTAGCCAGGGGGTACGTTGAAGCTCCCCAGGTGGAGCGTTCAGTTGCGCTGCACCTGTGGCCGCGAAATGCCACCACTTGGAGGAACCGTCCGCGCCTCCCGTCCAAAGCCTGCAAGCTGTCGTCTGCCCTGGCTACCAAGGCTTACAGTGCTGCGGGCCAGGATGCCTCCAGCCTGCACGCCATGGCCATCCTGCAAGTACACCAGGCTAAGACGCTTAAGAAACTCCGGTTGCCAAACCGCCGAGGTCTGGGTCTTTGCCTGCCCATCGCCGAGGGCGCTCCCCTCCGGTGTCAACACCTGATGAGATGAAATCGGGATTTTACAGTCCTTATTTCATAAGAAGAGTGGTGGGTTACGACCTATTCTGGATCTGCAGGTCTTGAATCGGTCCCTTCACAAGGATGCGTACTTTCATATCTCGATTCTACCTTGACACAGACCGTTTCTTTGGTTTGCTTTTGAGGGTTGGGCATATCAGTACAAGGTCCTCCTCTTCGGGCTGTCTCCCTGCGTCTTTACAAAAGTCGTGGAGGGTGCCCTGTCCCCACTTTGGGTGAAGAGCATCAGAGTCCTCAACTATCTCGACGACTGGATTATATTAGCTCACTTGCAAGATCTGCTGTGCGAGCACAGGGATATGGTGCTTCAGCATCTCAGTCAGCTGGGGCTTCGGGTCAACTGGGAAAAGAGCAAGCTCTCTCCTATGCAGAGCATCTCTTTTCTCGGTATGGAGCTGGACTCAGTCAACATGACAGCACGTCTCACAAATGAACGCTCTCAGTTGGTGCTGAACTGCCTGAATTTGTTCAGGCTGAAAACAGCTGTTCCTCTACTGGGGCATATGCCATCCACAGCACAGTTACACCATTCAGGTTGTTACATATAAGACCACTTCAGCACTGGCTGCACAGCCGAGTCCCAAGATCGGCATGGCACCGTGGCACTCACCGGGTCGGCGTTACCCAGGTTTTTCACAGTTTATTCAGCCCATGGTTAGACCTTACTTTTCTATGGCCAGGCGTGCTCCTGAAGCAAGTGTAGAGGCAGTTTGTTGTCACAACAGATGCTTCCAGGATGGGCTAGGGCACTGTATGCACAGGCACGTAGCTTCAGGCTCCTGGACAGGACCTTGACTGCAGTGGCACATCAAATGCTTCGAGTTTCTGGCAGTACTGCTTGCTCTTCGCCAGTTTCGTCCTTTTTTGCAAGACAAGCATGTGATTGGCCTCATGGACAACACTGCGACGGTTGCGTACATCAACCATAAGGGTGTGGTACGCTCCCTTTGCATGTCGTAAATCACCCACCTTCTCCTCCTCTGGAGTTAGATGTTGTTTAAATCGCTGCGTGCCGTTCATGTTCCGAAGGAGCTCAATCGTGCAGCTGATGCGCTCTCATGACAAAAGGGAGACTCCATCTCCAGGTGGTCCAGCTGATTTGGAGTCGATTTGGGGAAGCCCAGGTGGACTTCCCAGGAAGTGTGGACTTGTTCTAGTCCCTCACAGAGGCACCCCTTGGCATGGATGCTGTGGCACACAGCTGGCCCCGGGGTTTATACAAGACAGCTGGCCCCGGGGTTTATACAAGTACACCTTTTCCCCCAGCGAGCCTCCTTGCACAGACCCTGTGCAAGATCAGGGAGGACGATGAGCAGGCCCTGTTGGTTGCGCAGTATTGGCGGACACCGGGACTTGTTTTTTCTATCTCACGTTCCTCGTGACAGCCCCTCCCTGTAGAATCCCCCTGAGGAGGGAACTTCTTTCTCAGAGGCAGGGCACTATTTGTCACCCACGTCCCAATCTGTGGAACCTGCACTTTTGGCTTCTGGACAGGATGCAGTAGACCTCTCTGGCCTCTCACAGGCTGTGATAGATACTATCACTCAGGCTAGGGCCCCCTCTACCAGGCAGGCCTATGCTCTGAAGTGGGGTCTGTTCATTGACTGGTGTTCCTCTCACCGAGAGTACCCCCAGAGATGCCCTGTCAGCGTTGTGCTTTCCGTCCTGCAAGAAAATTTGGAGATGAGGCTATCCCCCTCCACTTTGAAAGTGTATGTCACTGCCATTGCGGTGCATCATGACGCAGTGGATGGAAGACCCTTGCTGAAGCACGACCTGATCGTCAGGTTCCTGAGAGGCGCAAGGCAATTAAATCCTCCCAGATCGTGCCTCGTTCCCTCTTGGGATCTCTCTGTGTTCCTGGCCCCCTTTGAGCTGCTTGACTCAGCTGAGCTCAAATTCCTGTCATTTAAGACAGCATTCCTAGTCACGCTCACATCCATTAAGAGGGTTAGGGACCTGCAGGCATTTTGGATCAACAAATCATGCCTTGGGTTTGGGCATCTGCAGAGCTGCAGAGCTGCAGGCTGGGTGGTACTTAATACCTTCGCAAGATTCTATAATCTCTGGGTGGAGTCAGTTTCCTCCTGTGTGTTGGGTATGAACAGGTAATTTTCGGGAGGTCTGGCTCGGTATCTCGCTTGCATCACCATTCCTCTAGTTAGGATACGTGCACTTATCTTCTTCCAGTAAGTTCCCCATCTTGTGAATCCTGCTCGATTCCTCCAACACCCTGTGGCATGCAGACTTAGCAGAGGACTCTTTTGCTGCGTCCAGTATTTGGGTTGCATGCCATTAGTCACCCGCTTTTACTGGACTTGGTGCCATACATGAGATTCCCTTGGTAATCCTGTATGTTCTTCCACAGTACGGTTTCCCTTGGTAAACCCGTGTCTTCCCTAGACAGTTTCTTTACTGTCAGTTGCTGTTGTGTTCTCCAGAACTCGGGTCACGACAATGTCAGACGGTAAGATTAGTCTTACTGTTCACATTCCTATTCGGACATGTCTCCGCACCCCAACGGTTGCTGAAATCTAGAATTGTGATAATGTCGGAATTGTGAGAATTTCGGAATTCAGGCATCTTTCATAATAGTAAAAGCTCTAATAGGGAGGGATTAAGGAATATTGAAACTTAGAGGAAGGTTTCTTTTTCGGGAGTACTACGCAGTTAAGTGCTAATGGAAGAGATTCATTTTCAGCTATTTCTTGAATATTGTCAAGGATTCGACTGATTGGATGAGGTTGGGAAGATAATGCCACCAGCATTATCTCAGCTTTCATGACCTCCGCTTTCTAGAGGGGATGTAGACTTGTAATAGTGAGGTGAAGTAGCAAGGTGCGGAGCCCGTGACCATTCTGTATGCAAGCATCAATGTATTGAACTTGTTGCATGCTGTAACTGGTAGCTATTGATTGCTGAGCTGCTGCAGTATGCATCATTTAGAGGTTTGAATGCACATGTTTTTGAGAATTTTAGCTAATAGCAAGATACTCTAATAAGCATAAAAATACACAGCATACACAAATGCCAGTTAAAACAGTCAATTTGTAATGACACTGAACTATTATTTTATATTTATACATGTCACTGTTTAATTAAATACATTTATATAAGTTCTGCCAACATTTCTATTACTTTGTCCACATCTTGGATTTCCTTTTTCACTTTTTTGTCACATTAGACTCTAGTATTGCTTTATCCGTGTAGTATACAGGGAAAAGGGCATATTAGGCATTATGTGATAGCCGCAGTGACCATTCATGTTCATTTAATTTTGTTTCGTACAATGAAAGTGAAAGGTGACAGGGATTAACATTCTGCCTAACATCTCCTTTAGTGTTTAAAAAAAGTTTGTAACAACATGGGGTGAGTAAATGATAAGTTGATATATCACTTTAATATTAAGTTAATGTTGACAATTGAATTGCATGTCATTCCTGTATCTGAGCATATGAATACATTTCACATTCACATAAGTTAAAAAATAAACTAAATTGCAAAGAGATGTAGAAAGGAGCAACCTAACGTTGATCACAAACAGTCCACAGTAAGTGTCTCCAAAGTACCAACATGTTTCAATTTGCTTGATGCCCTCTACGGGTATCACAGTAAGTCCAATAAGCATATCAGCCACAGCCAGAGAAAGAATGATCAGGTTGGTTGGAGTGTGAAGCTTCTTGAAGTGAGAGATGGAGATGATCACCAGTGTTGGGGAAAGTTACTTTTAAAAGTAATGCATTACAATATTGCGTTACTCCATAAAAAAGTAACTAATTACGTTACTTAGTTACTTTTTATGGAAAGTAATGCGTTACGTTACTTTTGCATTACTTTTTAAATCTGGACTGGGCTTGCTTGTTTGATTTTAAAATAAAAAAGTTCTATTTTAGGCAAATATAAAAGCCTTTTCACACCAAAAGTTAAATGAAGCCTCAGGCTGAAGGGAAAGTATATTTATGTCCGTACAGTAGAATGCAGAAGAAGACATTTCAACACACTTCAGCAATAAAAAAAACACACAGATGTTCGTCTAGAGTAAGTTTTGCGGACAGGAGAGCTGGCAATCAATAAATTGGAAAAAAAAGTAACTTGCGTTACTTATTTGAAAAAGTAACTCAGATATTCTCTTGTAAATTAAAAAGTAATGCGTTACTTTACTAGTTACTTGAAAAAAGTAATCTGATTACGTAACTTGCGTTACTTGTAATATATTACCCCCAACACTGATGATCACCAGCAGGTTCAGAAACACAGTCCATGCTGACAGCAATAATACAAACATATAGATGATATTGTATTCATGCCTGGAGCGTTTTCCCTTTATACATGATGAGTTGATGGCAGGAAAGCAGTATTGAATCTCATGATCCTCTGTCTCATAGGCCATGAGTGAGTATCCTCCTATTAGGGAGTTTTTCTGCTCTCCATACTATTCTTTCATTTATATGGTGTCTGACTCAGACTGGCCCACCCATCTACCACCCACTTTGATGCTGCATAATTATATAACCATTTTCTTCTCCCAACATTTGATATGATGGATACACTTAACTGTAAAATCTAAGGGTTAATAATTTTTTGAAACCTTATAAATCAGAATAACTGTTATTCTTGTGAGCGTCCAATAATTTGTTCATAATTTATTTAAAATCCTCTCACTCTCTAGGTTATTTAGGTTGTAGTGCAGCAAAAATTACACTGAGTGAAGTCAAGAGTTGTGGTACCATGAACAGTCAGTTAATTTGTAAATTGTAACATGAAATTACAAAGTGCTCTGACAGCTTTTGTGATTTTTAGGGGCCAAACACCAAAGGTGGCAGGCCATAGAACCACTTGCAGGAAAGTTATGAAATATGGCACACAGAGGAAGGTTTTAACATTAACCACAGTAAGTTTAGACTATAACTCAAACCCTCTAGTGCCACCAACAGCTCAAAGTTGCACTCATGTGTATGCTAATAACTTTTGAAGCGTGAAGTTTAGAAGCAAAATTCTTTTTTTTCTTCTGATTCCTTGGCTCATGCCGAGTCAAATACATACCAAAATTTAAATTCTATGAATTATGAATTATTGAATTATTCTCAAAACCTACTTTTTCGAAACTCGCCTTATAGGTAAGAAGGTTATTTCCTTTAACCAGGAAATTAACGTTCTTAGAATTGACAAGACGGTTGACCCTGAGTGGTCAGCTAAATATCTACAGTGGATCTAAAATATGAATAGTTAATTATAACTAGTTATGGTTAATTATTCATATTTCCTGTCGTTGAGCTAAATTCGCTACAGCTTATTCGCTTAGGTTTGTCTGATTTTGATGAACGCATGAACAAATTTGACGAAGAGCATGCCAAAATGGACGTGAGGCTATATCTCCACAACACTTTAGCGCAGGGATCCTCAAATCTGGCCCACGGGATCCACTTTCCTGCAGAGTTTAGCTCTAACCCTAATCAAACACACCTGAGCATGCTAATCAATGCCTTCGGAATCATTAGAAAATCACAGGTATCTGCATGTACATTGTGGGAAACAGCCAACTGCATCATGAGAGGTAAAATTATCTCATATTGTTCAAATAAAAATAAAAAGCTGTCAGCAAGAGAATTTTTTTTACAGGAAGAGGTGAAGCGGCTGGATCTCCTGGCCTCTCAAGGGTTGACAGACTCAGTCACTAAAGAACTCCTGAGAACTAAAGAAGAATTAAATCAAATATTAAATATAAAAACAGAGCAAATACTTCTTAAACTCAGACAACAGCAATTTGAATTTGGAGAAAAAACTGGCAAATTCTTGGCAAATCAACTAAAGCATCAAAATGAGAAATCAATTATTACATAGATAATGGATCATTCAGGCAATATAACACAAAACCCATCTGAAATAAATAAATCATTTAGGTTATATTATTCAAAACTCTATTCTACGGACCAAAATGAATCACTGGATGAAACAGAATCTTTTCTGAGTGGTGTCTCCCTGCCTCAGGTATCACCAATGCAATCAGAGCAATTAGAAAAATTATTATCCATTCAGGAACTTACCAAAGTACGTAATCGTATGCCAAATAATAAATCACCCGTTCCAGATGGTTTCCCAGCAGAGTTTTATAGACAGTTTTGGTCATTGCTTTCACCTATATTCTTCAACTCTATTTGTGAAATTTATGAAACTGGAAAGATACCTCAACATATGAATACTGCTTACATTTCTCTCATTCCAAAGCCAAACAAAGATCCCACCCAGTGTCCCAACTACTGTCCAATATCACTAATTCATGTAGATTTAAAAATCATCAGTAAAACACTGGCAGGTAGACTAGAATCGGTGATGTCAACCCTCATACATCCAGATCAAATGGGCTTTATAAAAGGGAGACACTCCTCAGAAAATACTAGAAGATTAATAAATATAGTTGATTTCTATAATAATTTCTGCAATACAAACAAACCACCGTTTATAATTGTATCTTTAGATGCAGAAAAGGCCTTTGATAAGGTAGAATGGCCCTTTCTTTTCACCACTCTCAGTCAGTTTGGCTTTAAATCATATATCATTAACTGGATTAAAACACTCTATAATACTCCAACAGCATCTGTTATAACTAATGGCATTTTATCAAAACAATTTAATTTAAAAATAGGAACCTGACAAGGCTGCCCATTATGACCACTACTTTTTACAATCTTTATTGAACCCTTGGCAGCAGCAATACGACAATCACACAATATATCTGGTATCCAATCAAAACATTACCATCATAAAATAAGTCTGTATGCGGATGCCATTCTTTTATATATTATAAACCCATCTTAATCGCTTCTGTCTGCCCATAGTCTGATAAGTGACTTTAGTAAAGCATCAGGATATTCAGTTAACTGCTCCAAAGCCGAGATTCTGCCTATTACCAAATTGAAGTGGGATGCTGAACTAGAGAGTTATCCATTCAAGCGTACAACCAAAATAATAAAATACCTTGGGATCCATATTTCATCCAATCTAAAATATCTATTTAAGCTTAATCATGCCCCATTATTACAAGATATACAAAACAACTTGGAAAGATGGAACAATTTGCCTCTATCTCTAATCGGCCGTATATCATCTGTAAAAATGAACATACTTCCAAAAATAAATTATCTTTTTTCCATGATCCCTGTCACTCCACCTCCCGGCTGGTTCTCCTCTTTAGACAGTATAATGACTAAATATTACTGGAAAAAAAGAAAAGGCTGAATAAAACTATCAAATCTACAAAGATCAAAAAAGTCGGGAGGACTTGGGGCACCTAAGTTTTACCTTTACTTCATCTCTCAACAGTTACATGTACCATTGGATACATAATCCTAACCTCCCTTGGTTAAATATTGAAAACGATCTGGTTCAGTCATTAGATATAAAGTTCTTACCATTAATAGACAAATCAATAAAAACTCTCCCTGGTTACAAAAATAATACTATTAATACCACCATGAATGCTTGGTGGAAGTTACATGACCTATTACACTGTAGAGTGAAACCTTCAGCCAGTACACCCATATGGCATAATCCAATGTTTTTAATTAACAATAAACCTTTTTATTTCTCCACATGGAGTCAGAGAGGTGTAACTACCCTGGGCCATTTATATAATGGGGGCCTTTTCATGACCTTTGAGCATATTCAATCAAAATACAATTGATCAAATCAAACTTACTTTCAATACATGCAGTTAAAAGAAGTCATACAAAAATCTATTGGTTCCTGTACTCTGAGAAATTGTAATTCTCACATATACCAAACAACTGAATCTTTAAAACCTAATAAAATATTATCACAAATATATACATTCTTAATATCTTCAGAAACCGACATAGTTGCTCCAATTCAACAATGGACTAAGGATATGTGTACACATCAAATTATCAACTGGCAAGAAGTTTGCAATAACATTTATTCTATGTCCTGCAATACCAAAATTCAAATGATTCAATATAAAGTCATTCATAGAACTCATATCACAAAATACAAACTGCAACGCATGGGATATATTAAAAATAATAACTGTCCACACTGTCCAGCCTCCATTGACAACTATTTCCATGCATTCTGTCGGTGTCCACTGGTTCAATCATTTTGGTCGAAGGTCATGAGCAGACTCTCAGATATTCAGCATCCCAGTTTGTCCCAAAATAGCTTTACTAGGAGACACTTCTACACTGCAGATTTCTAATCAGTTGAAACCATTTTTATTGATTTCACTGACAGTAGCAAAGAAACACATCTTACTTAACTGGAAAGACAGAACAGATTTTTCAATAAACCAGTGGGTTACATTATTATTAGTACATTTAAACTTGGAGCAATTAACGGCATTCGCACACAACATTGATCCTTCCAAACAAACTTGGTCTACTTTTGTTCAATTTCTGAGTGAGAACTGATTCCGGTTTGTCGTCTCTGTCATAAAACATGAGAAACTTATGAGGAACATTTTGTGTCCTTTTATATAACTTATGTTGTTTATATCCTGTCAGTTTATGTCGATTACTTCTATTATCAAAATGTTTTTTTTTTCCTTTCTCCCTTTCAATGTGTAAATATGTAACTCTTTGAATGCTATCATTTAAGCCTTTTATTTTCTCTATCCTTATTAACATTTAATTTACATTAAGTTACCATGTGTTTTAATTTCTACACCTCCATTGTTACCATTGCAGTTATCATAGTTCTTATCATTTTTTCCGTATATGTTATTCATTTACCATTTCATCTTTAGTTAATTTAAAAAAAAAAAATCTTTCTTTCTTGTTCCTTTTTTTTCTTCTTGTCCCATCTCCCCTCCCTTGCTCTTTCACTGTTCTCTCTATCGATTCCTCTCTCTCTCTCTCTCTCTCTCTCTCTCTCTCTCTCTCTCTCTCCTTCTCTCTCTCTCTCCCCCTCCTTCCCCCTCTCTCTTTTAATGTCTCGATCATCCAGCCCTGATGCCCACTGGGATCGACTAGAGTCCTGGCTGAGTGCCATAACTGGTACACTCCT
>NW_015505811.1:710693-715629 GCF_001515645.1 Sinocyclocheilus grahami
CTCTATCTCTCTCTCTCTCTCTCTCTCTCTCTCTCTCTCTCTCTCTCTCTCTCTTTCCTTAACTCTCTCCCCCTACCTTGATCCCCTCCTCTCTCTTATCCTTTTGGCTTGAAATAATGTTTTTTTGACTTGAAAAGGGAAAGACTTGTACAAAGAACTGCCACTGGGTCTGGCAAACAAGGCTCTGAGATGTCAACCGACTGAGGCACAGACTTCAGGAGCACTGTGAACATCCTGTACTAGGGTCTATTAAGGAGAGGCCGTGACTAGGTCATACACCAGTGCCCTTGAAGGGGCCTCCCTAAGACCTAGGATAGTCTTCTCCCATCATCAGTTTGAAATAATTCAATATCCCTCACTTTCCTGTCTATCTTTCTTTTTATTTTCTCTCCCTTCTCATTTTTTCCCCTATTAAAGATAGGGAAATTTATTTTTATTATTATTATTATTATATTATATTATATTAGATTATGTATATATACTGTATATATATATATATATATATTTATTTTTTATTTTTTATAAGCTATACTCTCAAGACGGTGGGGTGACAGCAATAGAAACAAAAGAAAAGAAGGTGGGGGGATTAGTTACTATAATTTGAATTTTACATATATTCAGATTGGGAAAAATGTTTCTTTCTCTCCTTTTTCTTTACATATATTTTTCTTTTTATTATCTTCAATAATAGCATTGTGCACATACATACTGGATCTGCATAATATATTATTATTATTACTATTATTATTATTATTATTATTATTATTATTATTATTATTACCACTACTACTACTGTTATTATTATTATTTGTTTATACAAACTTTTTCTTCTCACATGTATTAGAAGGCTTGGGAGGATTGCTGCATAACACATTGTATTTTTGTCCATATGTTCGTCTCTGGTTTTGGTGTAACTAATTTGTTTTTCAACTGTCTTCTGTTATGTTTACTTTCAATAAAAAAAAATGAAAATCACGGGTAGGGGAGTTTGATCAGGGTTGGAGCTAAACTCTGCAGTGCATTGGCCCTCCAAGGCAAGATTTGAGGAACCCTGCTTTAGCGTATTCAAACCAAACTTGGTGTGTTTTATAATAACCGTGAGCTAAGGGTACATGTCCAGTTTCAGCACAGCACCACGTAGTGGTCAGGAGATATAAACATGGATATTTTTGATTATAACTTTAGAATGGTTTGGTCAAAAATCACAAGACTGGTCTCTTCAGGTTTGGTGCGACATACTGAGTCGAACCATGCACATGTTAGCCTTTTTGGGCATGGGCCCTTTTGAATTTTGCCATAAATTGTCATATTTTATGAACACATTGGCATATCATCACGAAACTCGTTATGTGTCATAGGCACCATGCCCTGAGGCACTCAAAAATTATAATAAAATTTCTCATATCTTGATTAGTTTTGGCTATTGACATGAGACTGGTCTTGATAGATTCATTGGATCATGCTGAGAATATCCATACCAATTATGCCATAATCGGCTAAACTTCTTATCCACCATTTAGATTTTCTTTGAAAACCTACTTATTCGAACTCCTCCTATCCTGATGGCCTGATTCTCACCAAATTCAACTTTGTGTCGATAGACATTCGTGTCGATAGACAATCATGTAGATAGACAAAACGGTTTTCATTTACCACATCTCCTTGTTAAGAGTGCCACCAAGCTACTGGGTCTGCATTTATGTTTTGGCAGTGCCTAGCAACTCTCTCTGTTCAAGAGCATCTAATATAAATCAGTAACACAAATAAATATATATATATTAAAATATTAATATTTATTAAGTTTAGCACATATTTGTCAGTACTAAATATTCCTAATTTTTCCTGTAATATAAATAAGATGCTACAATTTGTATATACAGAATATGCATTACACCCAATGTCAAATGAATTTCCCTGAATGATGAAACTTCAGCTTATATGGCAGGCGTTCAACTGCCCACCTATATCAAACAGTGAGCTTGACCAGTGAAGTTAATTACAATTATTCACAACATCTACTTATTTAATAATAATAATAATAAAATAACAATAGAAGTGTTTTTCCATTTTACAGAAGGACATGTGGTTTTGTACATTAGGTTACCACGCCATGAAAAGGTGAAATGATCAAACATTTAAGAGCCATAAACTCACTTTGCTGTAACACCACACGGTCTTCAAGGTCCCTTTTTGATGATGTCAGAGACTGTTAAAGTGCATATTGCAGGTTAGAGACCCAGTGAGTCAATGTATAGAAAATTAATGTAGGAACTAGATTTTCTTTAAAATATACGTATAAATACACTGCTTGAGGCTTCTGGAGTCGTTTTTGTGAGAAAATTTTAGTTCCGCATCTGAAAAACGCCAAAACCGGAAGTGACGTAACGGGAGGGAGTGCGGTCAATTTAAACAATAGGAAAATTTGTGAAACTGTATAATGATCTGCTGAATGGTACATCATTTTGATTTAATGAAAAGGTGAAATGATCAAACATTTAAGAGCCATAAACTCACTTTGCTGTAACACCACACGGTCTTCAAGGTCCCTTTTTGATGATGTCAGAGACTGTTAAAGTGCATATTGCAGGTTAGAGACCCAGTGAGTCAATGTATAGAAAATTAATGTAGGAACTAGATTTTCTTTAAAATATACGTATAAATACACTGCTTGAGGCTTCTGGAGTCGTTTTTGTGAGAAAATTTTAGTTCCGCATCTGAAAAACGCCAAAACCGGAAGTGACGTAACGGGAGGGAGTGCGGTCAATTTAAACAATAGGAAAATTTGTGAAACTGTATAATGATCTGCTGAATGGTACATCATTTTGATTTACTACCTCTGTATTTTTTGTTTTATCTATGTATTCTTATTTATTTTTTATTTTATTTTTCTTCTTCTTTGTCTTCCTGTATAATTTCTGTATTCATAATGTCATCCAATGTTACATTAATTGTTGAAGTTAAGTGTTTATACTTGCAATAAAAAAATATATAAAAATAAAAAAAAAACAATAGGAAAACAATGGATCGCAATGACAGTTCGGATGCTGAGGAAATTGTAAATGTTTATTCATACTTGTATAACAGACCACAGCCATACAATTATGAGCCTGCTATGCAGCCAAGAGAGCAGGGACAGGCCAGGATTATTCTAATAATAATTAAAGTTTATCCGTGCTATTGATCCTGGTGACCACAAACTCGACTATGAGTAACTTTGCCAAGAGGTCTTTGTGTCGGTGCAAAGAGCGAGAATCGCTATTCATTTCTTTCACTTCGCAATATAATAATAATAATAAAAGTCAACACAGAGAGAACATATAAACTCAACATGTTTTTTATTCACAATAAGCTACAGAATACGTCGAAAATTAGTCTATAGGACTGATAGCAAATTGCACTTTGTTTCCTATTTTAGAACGACTTTAAAAAGTCATAGCCTAGTTCATGGCAAAAAAAAAATCACAATAATGCTATATTGATATCTATAGAACTCTTGAAAAAATTATAATAAATGATATATACATACATATATAAATATGATGCTAGTAATTGTTAATAGTCTCTTATTGGCATGTTTAAACAAGCCCTTCATAAACCAAACAAAACAAGCACTGCAGATTAATAAAATAACTTGTTATACAGACACTTTATATGTAAAGGTATTTGATGATTTGTTATTTGCATTTAATATGATACTTTCAATAAAATATTTGGATTGGGTTTGTAAAAGTTTTATTTATGCATGTTTTGACCTGAGTTTTTGTTGCATTTGCACAGTTTTGACCAGCAGGCATCAGCAGCGTGTGTGGCGTTTCGAGGGATTTGAAACAGTGAATCATTTTTCGGAGCAAATTGTTCAATTGATTTAAAGCTTCCAAAAGGTTTGTTTCTCTTATCAGTACAGTGTCAAAGTACAGCAATTTATGAGGATAACAACATATTTTTAATTCAAACGCAAATTATACACTGTAAAAAATTCATGTGAAATCTACAGGAATTTACTGTGTTTGTGCACAGGAAATTACTGTATACTAGTTCACAGTAGAATACCGTAGTTTCAGTCAAAATTGCAGTAATGTAAGAAGCACTGTGAGTGTCACAGTAACCAGCAATGTCTTGCAGAAAATCACAGTAATTACCAATGTATTGTAGAAAACACAACAAACAATTATGTACTATAGAAAATGACAGTAACCAACAATGTGCTGTTTAAAAAAAAAAAAAAATATATATATATATATATTTATAGTTTTCACAAGAGAGCGGGCGCGACTATTTGTAACTTGAATGTGTTTGGCTTCTGGTGTCTTTCGCTTCCAGTTATTTTACCTGTACAAAAACAGCCCATTATACTGCTTCATACAAACTTTTAATTATTATCATATTATTTTAACTTCAGTATCATAATCATAAATTCACCCCCCAGAACGTGATTTCACCGTACTGCCATACACTAGGGTTTTCTGAAACCCAGCCACTGGGATAGAGAAGGAAAACATAGTAGCCTACACTGGCAGCTGGGTTTCCAGCCAATGACTGCATTTAATTTGACCTCACTGTAATTCAATTACATTTTAGGTTTGAATAGAGAATATAGGAAGCAAATGTATTCTTTAATAAAATTATTATTATTTTTTTTTTAAATGACCAGAAGGTCATCAAGATTTTATTGTTTTCAACACATCTAGCAATAAGTGAAGAATGATAAATTAAGCTTGTTATAATGATGAGCAGTTAACTGTGATTGTTGATAAATTTTATATTTAAATCGTGCAACATGCATTATTTATTTCATATTCATTCTAATTTGAATTTTTTTATAACCAATATAACTAAACAGCAATGAAACCTGTCGGTACCGATAGTCTAGTGGTTAGCGCACTGACATATAGTGCAACTGTGTCTCTGGTGACCCGTGTTCAATTCCTGGCTTAAG
>NW_015505811.1:716332-719484 GCF_001515645.1 Sinocyclocheilus grahami
GACAAGCATCGCTTCCTGGACTCCCCGATCTCCCAGGCCGGCCTATTCGGCGAAGCGGTGGAGGGCTTTGCCCAACAGTTCTCCCCCGCGCAGAAGCAGCCGGAGGCGTTTCGACCCACCCTGCCCCGGCGGTCTGCTGCTGTCTGCACCCCACCGCCGGCTGCAGCCCCTCTGTCTGCTCGTCGCCGAGGGCGGCCTCCACCTCCGCTCCGGAAACTGGCGCAGCCCGCCTCCTCCCCTGCCAAGCCCATGAAGCGCCAGAGCAGGTGGCGTCCCTGAGACGGGCGACCCGGAGCTCTTGGATCCTGCTCTTCAGGAGATGGTGACTGCACCACTCCTTCCCCCGGAGGAGGGCCGGGTGGAGAATCTTATCTTCCCGTTTGTTTTTGTCCCGCCACTGGCTACCCAGCCAGTGGTACCCAAAACTTCAATAAAAGAGCAGTTTCCTTTGCCTCCGGGTCCCAAGAGGGCGAGGACGGGGTGCACAAGACCCAGTATACACACGGCCGTCCCCCTCTCCCTTCGCTAATGGGCAGCAGGGTTCAGTTCAAGGACGTTACGCCTCCTCACGAGCCCCCTTCCCAGCCGTCGAGCCAGGTAAGTGGCGCGCCGTGCACTCAGACCCCACCCTGGGACGCGCGGCCTCCCGGGTTGAGTCCCTGTGTTCCACTTCGCTGCCCCACTGTGGGTACGTCAATGGTCTCCCTGGTCCTGCTAGTTCGGTCGCTGGGGGCCTGGTTAGCGCTCCCCAGGGAACGTCTAGGTTACTTGTGTAACCCTCGTTCCCTGAAGGAGGGAACGGAGACGTTACGTTCCGTCGCCACAGTTGCTGTAACACCGCTGTACGGCCGGGGCACTTAGTCTCGGCTCCTCAGCGAAAAACTGATGTGTGTTTGCACGCGAAACATGCACGCCAACTGTCATTGGCTTGTTTAGTTAACACTCGAAGGTGATTGGGCTCTCGGGCGAGATCCCAATTCATCAGTCACGACTGACATAATGTCTCCGTTCCCTCCTTCAGGGAACGAGGGTTACACAAGTAACCTAGACGTTACGTGGTTGCTACTGTAAATGAAAACAACGGAAAGATAGTTATTTCTTCTACAGTAAGTTACTTGTCACTTGCTGCCAGTAAAGTACTGTAGTTCATTTCTACAGTAAGTTACTTGTCACTTGCTGCCGGTTAATTACTGTGCTTTTTATACAGTAAGTTACTTGTCGCTTGCTGCCAGTTAATTACTGTGTATTTCACAGTCAGTTTCTTACAGTGTAGTATCAATCGAGTTTTGAAATAACTTCTTTCTGTGAACTGATGAGGCTTCTATACAGTATTCTATATAGTGATAAAGGCTATGTCAATTAGCATTGCATTATAAATAAAGATTATAATTATGAAAAATACCAGAGATGGTTTGAAGAACACATAAAAACCATATATTGTTGCAATAGTGTTAATTGTCTTCATGCTTCATCAGTCAAACATTTCTTTCTGTTTTTATTCAGCTACAGTGATAGCTGAATGCCTTTGTGCATATGAGGGATTTCCTAGAAAGTAATTTGTTTTATTACTTCTATGAGTCTCGCTTGAGGCCTTTCTGTGCAACTTTTCTCCAACGTTGGGTATGTGAGAGTTTAGTAGAGTCATGCACAGGGATCGATTCTTGTTGACTCTTTTCCTGTGTCCAAAATTGCTCACTTGTTCACTGATTCTCTAATCCCTATATATTGCATGGCAGTTAAGTGCAGCAAGGAGTGAACAAAACTAAATCAGGAATTCGGACAGTGATGGCTTGTGGGTTTTAAAATAGAGGAGGCACAGTAATTGTATTGGTCTGGGATCCCTGCCAATTATTATTATTATTATTATTTGCTTAACCACTTTAAAATGGCTTTTTGGTTGCTTTTAGTCAGAAAACGTAAAGAAAACGACATACATACAGCAAGATAATATAACTTCACTTACCTGGCCTATCACTTGAAGCAAACATCCTTCCCTTCTTAAAAGTCTGTGTTAAAAGAGAGCTGCCTGTTGCGCCATTTAATTAAGCCGACTGCTGTAGCCTATATCCAGCTTTGGCTGTTTTCCCTAAATTTGTATATATACTGTTTGAATGACAGCTTGGTAAATCTGTTGGCAATCAAATATTCAATATCACTACTCATCATAAGTACTTGGTACATTATCAGCGCAGCGGCAGATGTTCAAACTAATATCACATAATTTACGTCTCTGTGAGGCTAGCCTCCCTTCTTTTCTCAACACTCTTCAGCGCTGAAAGTGAATACTCGATGGTGATTGGCAAATTTTTTTTACCAACGGAGGCACGAGAGCTCCGCGCTCACCCGGCCTCCCCCTACCCTTCCCTATCATTAGCGGTTGTAATTACATCAGCAGATTTGGCACATTCGCGATAGAAAAGCGGCGCTTTCATGTTATGGTATTACAACTGTGAAATTACAAACAAAAAATACACATTCTGAGACATGAACTGAAATTAATTGTGAATTTTATTAACATTAAATCGTCCTCCTCCCATTTTCACCTCAAAATGGGGAAGCTGTGCCTCCCCTGCCTCCCCCGACGAGCCGCCACTGAATTCGGACACTGACATATTACACTGTGCATCAGAGAGCTGGAGCTGTTGCAGAAACAACTTCACTTTAGAAATAAATAAGTCATACTGACTTTAGTTTGTAATATAGATACCTCTGTTCCAGCTTTGTAGTTTAATTGATGTTATATTAAAGGGGTCATATGATGCGATTTCAAGTTTTCCTTTCTCTTTGGAGTGTTACAAGCTGATTGTGCATAGATAAGATCCCTGAAGTTGCAAAGACTAAAGTCTCAAAACCAAAGAGATATTCTTTATCAAAGTTAAGACTTTTCCACGCCCCCCTAAAACATCTCGTTCTAACACGCCCCCACATATCTACCTCACTATGTGGACATATTTGCATAATGCCGCCCAAATGTTCACGCAAAGAAAAAAGGCGTGGTTTCAGTAACCGTAGTTAGTGTTGAAGCAGCTATGTCAGGGAAACGCTGTGTGTTTCTAGGCGAAAGCAAAAGCACTTTATTTGGCCTTCCGAAAGTAGATGCATTTAGGAATCTTTAAGATCACTTACAACAGAACAGCAATGCATTTTATAGA
>NW_015505811.1:719509-733491 GCF_001515645.1 Sinocyclocheilus grahami
GAGGCGGGGCATAGAGGACCTACAATAATGTACAGTATTTGAAAAATAATGTGTTTTTTGAACATTAAAGCATGTCAACATATTCTGTTACACCAAATACACAAAATAATGATCTTTAAAAAAGCATCATATGACCCCTTTAATGCAATAAATATACATTAGATTTTCTTTGGTTAACTTATTTGTATTCATAATCATTAAACTAACCTTAAATCATTAAAAAAATCACATCTAGAATAAACAAATAAAGATTAAATTACTGTATGTGTTTTTGTATGTTTTGTATTTATTTTTAACGTTCCTGTTCAAGCAGCTTTTTAAGACAATGATTATGTGTGTTTCGTGCCATCACCTTTATAATGACATGAATGACCATTATAATGACATGAATTAATTAAATAATACATTCTTTCTTGTCTATTTAATTCTGACATAATGTTCGACCATGGCTATCTCTTGTGACTTTTCCCTCTGTAAAATTAGGTCTAAGCGATTGCTGGGTATTGACGTTGATAGCTACTTATCCTTTCAGGGTAATGTCATTTGCTAAATTGAACTAATTTGGACAGTCACACTAAATGTGTTTTGTTTTAATAAGGGGAATTTAAGGCATGATGTTGGGGGAAAAATTATTGTGTAATAATGACTGCAATCTTGTATTATTCCTGACACTATTTTGATGTAAAGTAAATGAAGTCGAAGAGTCGATTAACTCCTATGGTGGGAGTCAAAAGTCGACTCCGAAAAATGTGGAAACGAACATCCCTAATGTGCTGCTTCCTTGGAACACATATATTGGCAGCCTTACTCAGCAATTTTATTAATTGCATCTTTATTTACCGGACAATGAAAGTGAATGGTCATTCTGATTAACATCAGACATGATGGTGAGCAAATCATGACAGAATTGTTTGGGTGAACTATCCCTTTAATTTTACATTAATATTGATTGTTAACATGTTTGTCTCATTCCTGTACCTGAACACATGAATACATCCCATATGCTGTAAAACAAACATTAATGGCAACCTGTAAACATTTCCATCAGAGAGGATGCTGGCTGAAATATTCGAAGAGTTAGAATGTGTTTAACTGATATTTTAAACCAGCGGTAAAATAAAGCATAGATGAGGGGATTCAGACCACAGCTAACATACAAAGTCCATGTTAAAAATGTCATTGTAGTGGAAGAGATTGTTGTGATTTCTGTTAGCGAACAGATATAGAAAGGAATCCAGCAAAGCAGATAAACTGTCACAATGATTCCTAATGTCAGTGCAGCTTTGCTCTCAGATTTCCTCTTCACTGAACTTTCCACTACACATTTACCCCCCTTTACTAAAGAGTTTATAACTTTCACTTGCCATTGCACAATATAAAATATCCTTAAATATACAGTGATGATCACAACACAAGGAAATAGGAAGAAACAGGTCAAATCAGTAAATCTCCAAGCAGGACTAATCATAATAATACACTGGCCATAACACAATGTTTTGTGCGAGATATTAAAATATCCGTTACTAATTACATACTCAATATTGTAAACTGAACAGCAAAACCAGCAGAGATAGATGCATATTAATGTTTTAGTAGTTGTTATTTTCAGTGGATACTTTAAAGGGTGACACACAGCCACATAACGATCAATAGCAATTAAAACTAAAGTACTAAGAGATGTACAAAGGAGCAGCCTAACGGTAATTACAAACAGTCCACAGTAAGTGTCTCCAAAGTACCAACATGTCTCAATTTGTTTGATGCCCTCTACGGGTATCACAATAAGTCCAGTAAGCAGGTCAGCCACAGCCAGAGAGAGAATGATCAGGTTGGTTGGAGTGTGAAGCTTCTTGTAGTGAGAGATGGAGATGATCACCAGCAGGTTCAGAAACACAGTCCATGCTGACAGAACTGATACAAACACATAAATTATATTGTATTCATGACTGGAGCGTCTTCCCTTGATACATGATGAGTTGATGTCAGGAAAGCAGTATTGAATCTCATGATCCTCTGTCTCATAAGCCATGAGTGAGTCTCCTCCTGTTAAGAGATTGTTCTGCTCTTCTTACTGTCCTTTCATTTATAGTGTCTGGATCAGATGGAACAACCCATCTACTGCTCACTCTGATGCTGAACAATGGTAAAATTGTTTTCTTGATGTATAAACACAAACTGGATTGAAACTAAGTTGTAACAGGGTTTGACGTTTTTGCTTGTATACCGTTAAGTGTGCGCACAATTACTTGTTTTGTAGCTATTAATTGTCATGGTTGTTGTCCTTTCACTAGATTTCAAGCAGTCTATTATCTACAAAGTGGCTAGAATAACAAAGTTGTTGTGCTTATGTTTTTGTGCTTTAAGTTTTTAGAGGCCATTCTGGGCATTCTGGGCATTTTACTTATATGCATAACCCATTAATTCTGGGTATCATTGATTTGGTGAACATTTGTAGTCGATTATTAGTGTTTTATTGATTTGTGATTTAAATGTTTAATTTTTGTTTATTTTTAGGCCCCAAAAACCTCACTAGATAGGGAGTCAATTATGATGTGAGGGTAATGTGAGCAATACAAAATAAATTTTGCTCAGATAACTAACTCTAACCCATTTTTAATATTTAATATTTAACATCTAACATCGAACATCATTAAAATTTAAATAGTTAATTATGAATTTTCCCCTGAAGCAACAGCTTTACTAATGTAAAAAGAGAATTTACAGATATTGTGGCCTGTTCTTTTTAGTGATTCAATCACAAATGGTCAGCCAAGACACATTACCATTTACACCTGGTAATAACATGAGTTTCAAAATGTGTCTCCTATGACCAGTTGTGTTTGGATATTTGCAGAGACACTCTCCTATTATTTTGTCACACTCTACAATAGTTTCATGGGTGTGACAGGTGCAGCACATAATTATTATTGAATGAACAAACCCATGTTACATGGCTTACGAGTGAGTGGGGAAGGAAATTAATGTTACAGTAATGTACAATTATGTACAGTATGCCATGTCTTCAGATAGAACACAGAAAAGTCACTTTTTTGGAGGTTCAACTAGTTCACCAAAAATAACCTGTTCAAAAGAGTGATGTTTTGTGAACTTGACATCATTCTGGAGTGTTTGCCTGAGGCTCTGGATTACAGGTAGTATGTTGTTAATAATGTTTCTCACACAGACCGATCGTATCGCTTCTTAAGACCTCAATATATCTTCAGCAGCCATGCATGGGTATTCATTTTATGTTCCTTGATATGATGTTTTAGTGTGAAGTCCCTCTATTTAGGGTCTTTTTTGACCCCACATAGGAAATAAATGGGGGCTGATAAAACTGATACTTCAAAAACGCAGAGAACACATGCACAGAATGTCAGGGTTGGGGTGAAGAGATGAGGTGAGGACTCAACTCAACCCATGTGCTTGAACAAAACAAGACACAAACACACAAATCTAATGAGAACACTCATAAGCTGCGTGTTCACACAAAACATGACAACATGAAAGCAATGCGACCGAGGGAATCCCGAGCTGCGTGCTGCATAAGACAAAACATAATATGAAAGCACATGGCCGATATAAACACAAACCACTACAAAGAACACAACAACACAAGGGGGCAGAACAGCGTACGGCCAGAGCAAAATTGAAACCTCACACTCACACAACAAGACAGAACATGGAGTGCGAGTGTCCGAACCCTGACACAAAACTGAAACTGAACAAGACATGAGTGCCGGGATCCGAACACCACGCTCCAACATGAAACAAGGAAACAGGGCACGCAGCCGCAAGCTCCCATGGAAACAAGACATGACAGGAGTGTCTGGGCTCTGTCACAAAACCACAAATAAACTATACTGAAGTGGCAGAACCTCTTGTTAATGCTTACAAATGTTAATAAACTTTCAGTTCATATGATCTTCATTTGTTGGTCTTTGTTTGTTGTGCAGACTCTATTTACACATCTTAACAAATAATCTATGAATTATTTGTTCATGTTTTTGCAGTACCCAATCTAAAGTGGAAAGTATTCATCATTTGCTAATGTTTATAAATGTTTACTAATCCTTAATACCTTTATGAACAGTCATCTCAATGGCAAAAAGTGTGCCGAAAGAGCTGCATTTACCCTATTTACACATCTTATCTAATCATTTATTAATCATTTGTTCATGTTTTTGCAGTAGCCAATCTAAAGTTGAAACTATTCATCATTTGTAAATGTTTATAAATGATTACTAATCATTTAGTATCTTTATGGGCATTGGACTTATGTAACAAGGTTTGTGTAAAGGGTGGCTGGTTAAATAAGTTTAGCTATATGCTGGGTAAAGACATAACTGTCACGTGTATGTTCCCGTTTAGTTCCTGTTTTCCTTATTTGGTCCTTCCTGTTCCTGTCCCAATGTAGTTTGATTTGTTCCAGGTGTGTCTCATTATTAGTTATCCTCCTCACCTGTCTGCCCCTCGTTATCTGCCCTATTTAGTTCTAGCCTGTTCTGAGTTTCTTTGTCTGGAATTGTGTTTGTCAACTCCTTGTGCTACGTGTGATTCCCTGAAAAAAAGAATTAAACTCCTCTGTTTTGTACTTCTCGTTCCTCGCTCCGTGCTCCTCACAGTAGCAACCCGTGACAATAACAGATTGTAATTTAGGTTCAAACAAGTTTTTTATTGCCTCAACACTCACATTAGTATACTACTCTTCAGTATATCATGAAACAGGATAGATATTCCTTGAATTATAAATAAACAAGTGAAAACTAATTTTCAAAAGAAAATACTTGTTCATCAAAACAATATAATTAATATAAACATATTGAACCGTGTTCCCTTATAATAATCATACAAGGAACATAATTTAAGAATCAATGCCCATAAAGATACTAAATGATTAGTAATAATTTATAAACATCTACAAATGATGAATAGTTTCAACTTTAGATTGGCTACTGCAAATGATTAATAAATGATTAGTAAAGATGTGTAAATAGGGTAAATGCAGGTAAATCCCCTGTACACTGTTGACCCTTTAACCAACCCCTAAACCTTCCCATATCACCAAACCTGTCCCTAACCTTACCCATATCACACCTCAATAGCAGCAAAAGTTTTGTGCATTAACACAAGCTTTTAATCATTTTATGATTATCTATTATTTTATATCTGTTAAAATCATTTGTAGATTTTCAATAAGTGCTTGATTATATGGAACTGAAAGTTTAATGACATTTAAGTATTTTTGCATGAAATAATGATTTGTTTGAACATTATCTAATGTTTAATAAGTTTATTAGCAAACATTAACAAGCACATTATCTCACGTTTCTAACTCTTTGAATATATATTAACTAATGATCCATTAAGCATTATATAATGTTTGTAAATAATTAATTAATGAAAGTTATTGTAAAGTGTTACCACCATCTCTTCTGACCAAGTGTCAAACGCAGATTCATGAGCTCACACTTGACATAAACATCAGCATGTTGAGAAGCTTGATGTTGAGAATCTCATGCGAGAAGGGATGTGGAAGCACAGAGGATCATCACTTATCACACGATTTTCACAATGCACTTACAACCTTAAAGAAATCTGCAAACAACTGTTAGAGCTTTTATCAGTACAAACTTCTCTTTTGTGAGCCTTTTTTACAGTGAGCTTTAAAGGAACAGTTTACCCAATAAAGAACATTGTCATCATTTACTCACTTTTATGTTGTTTCATATTGTTCCTTTCTTTTGTGCAATACAATAGAAGATATTTTGAAAATTGTTGATCTATGTATGCAAGTAT
Organism: Sinocyclocheilus grahami; assembly: GCF_001515645.1. Taxonomy (NCBI): domain Eukaryota; kingdom Metazoa; phylum Chordata; class Actinopteri; order Cypriniformes; family Cyprinidae; genus Sinocyclocheilus; species Sinocyclocheilus grahami. The sequence goes on from NW_015505811.1 coordinate 725,309, forward strand.
GATGACAATTTTCAATTCTGGGTGAACTATCACTGTAGTGGTGCTCCTTTTTAAGTTTTATTTCACTGGTCAATGTTCTTGGACTTTACTGTGGATATAGCATCATGTAAAAGCAAAATACTTAGTTCCATCTTGATTTTTGGCTCTTGTGCACAGCAATTTGACTACCAAGTTTGGAATTATTAAAAGAAAGTAATTACATCATTATACAGCATCAGAGTGGGTGGTAGATGGGTGGATCAGTCTGATCCACACACTGAATAAATGAAAGGACAGTAAGAAGAGCAGAACAAACTCCTAACAGGAGGAGACTCACACATGGCCTATGAGACAGATGATCATGAGATTAAATACTGCTTTCCTGCCATCAACTCATCATGTATCAAAGGAAGACGCTCCAGTCATGAATACAATATAATGTACGTGTTTTTTTCATTGTTGTCAGCATGGACTGTGTTTCTGAACCTGCTGGTGATCATCTCCATCTCTCACTTCAAGAAGCTTCACACTCCAACCAACCTGATCATTCTCTCTCTGGCTGTGGCCGACATGCTTGTTGGGCTTATTGTCATGCCTGTGGATGCCATCAAGCTAATTGAGACATGTTGGTACTTTGGAGACACTTTCTGTGATGTGTTTATGATAATCATGGGACTGCTCATCTCAACATCTATTTGTAATTTAGTTTTAATTGCTGTCGATCGTTATGTGGCTGTGTGTCACCCTTTACTGTACCCACAGAAAATAACAATGACTAAAACTTTAATAAGCATCTGTCTCTGCTGGTTTTTCTCCTCAACCTACAATATTGGCTATTTAGTTAGTGGCAGATATTTCGAAGCTTCCCAAAGATCAGATATCGTGTGCTATGGAAAATGCTATTTAGTAATAAGTTTTTCTTGGACATTCACTGACCTTTTCTTTTCCTTCTTGTTACCTTGTACCCTGATTATAACTTTATATTTGAGGATTTTTTATGTTGCACATCAGCAAGTGAAAGTTTTGAACTCTCTGATGAAGAGTGGTCAATGTGTAACTGAGGGATCAGTGAGGAGGAAATCTGAGAGCAAAGCTGCTCTGACACTAGGAATCATTGTCACAGTTTATCTGCTTTGCTATATTCCCTACTATATATTGTCTGTAACAGGTACTACAGTAATATCTTCTGCCACAATGACATTTCTAATATGGACTTTGTATGTTAACTCCGGTCTGAATCCTCTTATCTATGCTTTATTCTACCGCTGGTTTAAAATATCAGTTAAACACATCTTAACATTTAAAATATTCGAGCCAGCATCCTCTCTCATTGACATTTTTACAGATTATTAATGATTTTTGTGGAGGATGAAGCACAATTTCTAACGCTAACATACAGTTCTAAAGTCTTAGTTGAGTTTTAAATTTAATGTGGAGACATTTAACAGAAGAAATAAACAAGTACTTACCATGATACTCTTGAGTTTCATTCTATGTTCTTGTCATGGCCTTATTTTTTATTTGGCTGAGATGATTTTTAACATTGAAACATGTTAACATGTTGATAGTTTTGTTTGTGTGTTTAATGTTCATTCACTGTGTAATATGTATCACATATTGGTCTGGACAGTCACAGACACACTGTGTTCAACCATGTGACCACGGAGTATGCAGTGCAGATATTCTCTTTTACTGTGCCTACAGAACAGGGTCATCAAGGTTCATGATAAATGCATTGCAGAGTGTGTGGTTTTGAATATACAGTGCCTTGCTATTTTTTTCCCCTTTTTTCACATTTTGTTATGTTGCTGCCTTATGTTAAACTGCTTTAAATGACCTTTTCCCACATCAATCTACACTCCATGCACCATAATGGTAAAGCAAAAAAATTGTTTTTAACATCTTTGCAAATTTATTAAACATAAAAAACTTAAATGATTCCATTGCATAAGTACTCATACCCTTATCTGAGACAGTTGAAATTTAGCTCAGGTGCATTCATATTACTTGTAGATGTTACTACACTTTGAGTGAAGTTAACCTGTGGCAAATTCAATTGAATGGGTATGATTTGGAAAGGCACACACATCTTAATTAAAGATCTAACAGCTGATAATGCATATCAGAGCAAAAACCAAGCCCTGAGGTCAAAATAACTGCCTGTAGAGCTCAGAAACAGGTTTGCATCAAGCCACACGTCTGGGGAAGAGTTCAGGAAAAAATCTGCTTCATTGAAGGGTCACAGAAGCATGTAGTCTCTGTTATCCTTAATGGAAGAAGTTTGAAACAACCAGGACTCTTCCTAGAGCTGGCCTCCTGGCCAAACTGAGCAATTGATGGAGAAGGGCTTTGGTTAGAGTGGTGAACAAGAAGCTGATGGTCACTCTAGTTGAGCTCCATGATCATATGTGGAGACAGGAGAAACCTACAGAAGGACAAACATCACTGCAACACTCTGTGCTTTATGGCGGTGTGGCCAAACTCAATCCTCTCCTCAGTGTAGACACATGAAAACACACTTGGAATTTGAAAAAAAGGACCTGAAGGACCCTCAGACTGTGAGAAACTGTATTATCTGGTCTGATGAACCTTAATTCCAAACGTCATGTTTGAAGGAAACCAGGCACTGCTCATCACCTGCAGAGTACCATCCCAAAAGTAAAGTGTGCTGGTAGCAGCCTCATGCTGTGGGGCTGTTTTTCAGCGACAGGGACTGAGGGAGGACTCATCATAGTAGAAGAAAAGCTCAATGCACCAAAATATTGAGATAGCCTTAATGAAAACCCAGTCCAGAGCATTCAGAACCTCATACCGGGCAGAAGATTCACCTTCCAACAGGACAATGGCCCTATGCACACAGCAAGAGTGGCTTATAGACAACTCTGTGAATGTCCCTGAGTGGCCCAACACAGCCTGGGATTGAACCTAGCCAAATATTTCTGGAGAAACCTGAAAATGTGCATCTGCCCCCATCCAACCTGACAGAGCTTGAGAGGTGGAGAGGCGAGGTGAAGAATGGCAGATAATTGCCAAATGATGAGAAAGCTTGTCACATCAAACAAAAAAGACTTGAGGCTGTAAAGGTGTTTCAGCTAAACATTTCGTTATCATTTCGTTATTCGTCAACATTTGCTTATCAGTTTTTTTTATTTTTAATACATTTATTAAGTTGTGACAATTCTGTTTTTGCTTTGTCAGTATGGTGTATGGAGTGTAGATTGATGTGGAAAAAAAGTAATTTAAAGCAGTTTAACATAAGGCAGCAACATAACAAAACGTGAAAAAAATGAATACTTTCGCAAGGCACTGTATCTGTTTAATGATGTTTATGAAGTTACATATTGAAGTAGGTTTTGACAATGCTGTATTACCTGTCATTTACAATTACATGTGCTTTGTAAGTTCAATTAGTTTATATAAAGGTCAGTGTGGTGATTAATTTAGTTTTGGTTATCTGCATCCTATCCTCTCTGACAGAATACAATAGTTTTGTGTGAGGTACAGAGCAGAATTTAAGTTGTTAATGGCTGAAAATATTATATCGATCCACTCGATGAAGGCACGCATTTCTCATTCACATCACCCTGTTTATGGACGCTGCCAAGAATGGAGATTAAGATCATTGAATAATTCAAGTTTTATGAACTATTTGATTAAAATATGCAAAATGAAGCATTATCTATGTAATGAAATTGATATGTAATGAATTTTAAATCAACAGACGCAAATAGATAAAGTGCAGTAAAAGCACTTAAAAGTGTATTTGTTCACTACTTTGAAACAACACTTTAGAAAAAGGCAAATAGCCCAAAATATCAAAATTGACATTATACAGACAGAGGATTATGAGACTTAATACTGCTTTCCTGCCATCAACTCATCATGTATCAAGGGAGAATGCTCCAGACATGAATATAATTTCACGTATGTGTTTGTATCAGTGCTGTCAGCATTGACTGTGTTTCTGAACCTGCTGGTGATCATCTCCATCTCTCACTTCAAGAAGCGTCACACTCCAACCAACCTGCTCATTCTCTCTCTGGCTGTGGCTGACATGCTTGTTGGACTTATAGTGATTCCTGTGGAGGCCATTAAGCTGATTGAGACGTGCTGGTACTTTGGAAATGCTATCTGTGGTCTGTTTATAATTATCCTTGGACTGGGTCTCTCAGCATCTCTCAGTAATTAAATTTGTATTGCTGCTGATCAGTATGCAGCTGTAAATCACCCTCTAATGTATCCACAGAAAGTAACAATGACCAAAAGTTTAGTGAGCATTTTTCTCAGCTGGTTTTACTCCTCCTTCAATAACACTACAATTGTAATCAGTAATGGATACTTTGATTCTTCACACAGAACAGATGTGTGTTATGGAGATTGCAGCTTCATGATAAATTTTGCCTGGAGAGTCACTGACCTTCAGTGTTGCACACTCTTAAAAATAAAGGTGCTTCACGATGCCATAGAAGAACCTTTTTGTCTAAATGGTTCCATAAAGAACCTTTAACATCTGAAGAACCTTTCTGTTTCACAAAAGATTCTTTGTGGCGAAAGAAGGTTCTTCAGATTACAAAAAGGTAAGAAAGAGATGGTTCTTTAAAGAACCTTTGACTGAATTGTTCTTTGTGGAACCAAAAATGGTTCTTCTATGGCATCGCTTGAAGAACCTTTTGAAGCACCTTTATTTTTAAGAGTGCACAACAACAAGTGAAAGTTATAAACTCTCAGATGAAGGGTGGAAAGCATGTTTTGGATGGTTCAGTGAGAAAGAAATCTGAGAGCAAAGCTGCTATAACATTGGGAATCATTGTGGTAATTCATCTCTTCTGCTATTTGCCAATATATTTTTTTCTCTAAAAAAATATATAAAAAGGGATACAATAATCCCTTCCACCACAGCAAATTTTCTAACATGGACAATGTATGTTAACTCAGGTCTGAATCCTCTCCTCTATGCTTTATTTTACCCCTGGTTTAGAAAGTCACTTAGACATATCCGAATACTTCAGGCAGCATCCTCTCTGGTGGACATTTTTACAGATCATCTTTAATGATTGATACAGTGCTTTCTACAAGGTGTAAAACTTGTCATTGGGGCAATACCTTTTCAAAAGGTACACCTTTTACCTTTCTTACCCATAAAGGGTATTGTACATATTTTTACCTTGAAGGTATTAGTACCTAAATGTTTTAGCACTAATATTAGTAAATTTTTAAAAAGGCATCGCCCCAGTGACAGCTTTTGTACCTTTTTTTCTGAGAGCGATATCTTCCAGCTTAAGTATGGCACTTGATGAACTTGCTTTATAAAATAATGTTTTAATGAGAATGTGTCTTTGATTATTATGTAGAGTAGAAGCCATTTGATCCAAACTATTATTATACTATACTACTATACTAAAATAAATTTTTTATAATTGTTAAAATTTAAGGTGTTAACAATTATAAAAATATGCATCAGTCAAAAAATACCTGTGTAATATAATACATGTGTATTCAGACACTACAAAATGTTTTGTAAGGTAACCTAAAAAAAAGTGGTTACTAAAATAACAGTAGTTTTAGTCAAAATATTATTTATATGCCTGCTGTCCCCTGCAATAAAAAAAATCGCCTTTCGGGGGCACCTTAATAGGACCAAAATGACACCTTAGTGTTCAAGATTAGGGGCAGGGGCTCAAAGCTGGAGCAGAATATGTGTGTGTCTCAGAGCAACACTGCTGTGATTTGTCCCTGAATTTTTAACTAATAGAGTGAGCCAATGATTCAATGATCCATTCATAAATACAGTCACTTCCTTCGTTTGTCAATAAATCAGCCTTTTTGAATAATTTGAATGAATGGTTCAATGAATCACTCATTAAGACAGGGACTTGCCACCACCTGACGGTTTTATTGTCATATTTATTTATTCATTGGAGGCTTAAACCAGCCAATGTACAGCACAAAAACTCATCCAAAAAAATAAAAATAAATTAAATACAAAATGTATTCTTTATTTTAACATGAAAAAACAATAGAACAAACAGAACAATAACCACAGATACACTCCACAAATACATTCCGACATAAACGCATGTGCGCGAATAAAAAATAAATAAATAAATATATATATATAATAATTTAAGGTTCATTTTGTCCTGCCAAGGCTTTGCAAAAAGGTATGTGAAATCCTTGGACCTATATACTTAAAAAAGGAGTCCATGTCTAATAAAACATATACATTAACCCTTTTGACCAGTAGGTAATATATTCCAAAGAAAAAAAAACATATTACTTTATGCCACTCCGACACTGTCTGCGGTTTATTAGAGATCCATTTAAGAAAAACACTCTTACAAGCAGCATAAGAACATTAAACAACTTCCTGTTCAAAATGTTCTTTATATTTCTAGCAGCAACACCTAACAATAAATAAAGTGGATTGAGGTCACATCCTGTATTAAATATAAGACAGCCTCCTACAAATCTGTACCCAGTAGGATTTAGTCTTTGATACATGAGATATTTTGCGAGTCTGCCCTCTTTTTCTCTGTAATTTTTTTTAAGCTTTTTGCTGGCATTCTTACTGAAGACGATCTCCAAAAGTTTCAAACTTGTGTTTTTCGATAACAATGGCTCTTAAGAAGTTTAATTCATGATACGTTTTAGCAATTAAGCCAGAGCACAAATACCACTTACTCGGTAGCCTGCATCTCCATGCCCCCCACTCTCAGCAAAATTATTGTTATTGACAAAATGCTCAAGAGTAATGGCGCAGTAATACTGATGTAATGGGGTCACAGGTATGTGTTTCTTGAGTAATTTACTCACGGCTTTAAAAGTTGTTTAGCTAATCATAATCAAGGACCAGAGCTATAAAGAGTTTTTTTTTTTAATCTGTTGAAAATTCAGTCTTATTATAAATTCCCCACAAAAAACAAAACAAACAAACAAACAAAAAAAACGGTGAACTCAACCTTAGACTAAGACTTATTTATTTATTTAAAATTAAACGTATCTACCTAGGATTCATTAACTTTATAAGATTAGTTTCCTTGTGCAGCATCAGAATAGGCGGTAGATGGGTTGGTCAGTCTGATCCACACACTGTAAATGAAAGGACAGTAAGAAGAGCAGAACAAACTCCTAACAGGAGGAGACTCACTCATGGCCTATAAGACAGAGGATCATGAGATTCAATACTGCTTTCCTGACATCAACTAATCATGTATAAAGGGAAATCGCTCCAGACATGAATACAATATCATTTATGTGTATCTATCAGTGCTGTCAGCATGGACTGTGTTTCTGAACCTGCTGGTGATCATTTCCATCTCTCACTTCAAGAAGCTTCACACTCCAACCAACCTGCTCATTCTCTCTCTGGCTGTGGCCGACATGCTTATCGGACTAATTGTAATGCCCATAGAGGCCATAAAGCTGATTGAAATGTGTTGGTACTTTGGAGACACTTACTGTGGACTGTTTACAGTGATCCTTGGATTGCTTCTTTCTGTGTCTCTCAGTAATTTAGTTTTGATTGCTGTTGATCGTTATGTGGCTGTTTGTCATCCTTTACTGTACCCACAGAAAATAACCATGACTAAAACTTTATTGACCATCTGTCTCTGCTGGTTTTGCTTTTCATCTTATTTCACTTCCTATGCAATTAATTATGGATATTTTAACACCTCACACAGATCAGAGGTGTGTTATGGCGATTGCTCCGTTATACTAAGTTCCCTTTCAGTCGGTCACTCTCGATGTCACGTCGGATGACCGATAAAATTGGGATCTCGCTTAGAGAGACCAATCTACTTCAAGTGTAAACTAAACGAGCCAATGCACATTGGCATGCGATTATTGCATCCAGCTGCCGCTGATCACAGCGTGAGTATAAGTAGGCAGCAGATGCAGCGCATATTCAGCTTTTCGCTTCGGAGCCGAGCGATCACATCATTCTGCTCCTGACTACTCTACTGAGAGAAGAAGACTGAATGAGTTCAGCGCGCTCTTGGAGAGCTCTTCGTGTTGGCGGTACGGCACTTCAGCGGTGGTGGTTTCCCATGTCGAGTGGGTTGCACACATCAGGCTGCACTACCCCCTGTTTGTGTTGCAGATGATCATCTCCCCTGTGCGCCTCAGCACACTAAAAGAGATTTTTCCCCAAAAAGAGCAATTTTGGGTGCGTCTTTTTAAAGACGACATTGCGTGGCAAACTT
>NW_015505811.1:733639-745132 GCF_001515645.1 Sinocyclocheilus grahami
CACCGTGTCCCGAGCCCTCAAGGTTGCACGATTGGTTCTCGGGGTGGTCCGCGCTGGTTCTCAGCGCCCCGCCTCAGTGCCTTTCTTCCCGGAGGTGCATGAGGAGCTCAACAGGTAGTGGACGGCACCATTTTACTGCCGGAAACTGATCTGCTGGTTCCTCCTCCCTCACCAACCTCGATGGTGGGGCAGCTAGGGGGTTACAAGGGTCCCCCCGGTGGAGCGGTCGGTTGCAATGCAGTTGTGTTCTAATACCGCCTCCAGCCGGCAGGGAGAAAGGTGCCTCCCCTCCCGGGTCTGTAGGTACTCGACTGGCCAGCGATGCTTATACGACCTGTGGGGAAGCTGCCTCCGCCTTACACGCTACGGCATGATTGCAAGTGCATCAGGCCAAGGCACTGAGGGACTTGCATGAGGTTGGTCACGACCCGGAAGTTCGCAGAGAACTCCACACCGAGCCTTTGCAGCCGGTTGAGCTGAAATTTCTTTCGAGGAAGACTTTGCTCCTGCTGGCATTGGCCTCCATCAAGAGGATAGGGGACCTGCACAATGCCGTCTCTAAGCAGAGGATGGCCCACTGGATAGTGGACGCCATCACCCTGGCTTATCAGGCACAGGGTGTGCCCTGCCCGTTCAGGTTGCAAGCTCACTCAACTAGAAGTGTTGCATTCTCCTGGGCGCTGGCTCGTGGTGCCTCGCTGGTGGATATCTGTATAGCTGCGGGCTGGGCGACCTCTAACACGTTCGCTAGATTCTATAGCCTTCGTTTGGAGCCGGTATCCTCCTTTGTTCTCACCTCAAACGGGTAGAAGCACTGAGAGGCCCCGGCTTCGGGTTGGCTTGCAAAAACCACTCCAGAGAGTCCATATAGTAGACCCTCTTGAGCTCCTCCATCCCCTCGGCAGCCAGACGTGGCGGAGCGTTTGGCGCCAGGCCTTCACTCATTGAATCTTCGAGAACTGGTAGAAGGCTGGGTTCCATATGTAAGGCCTAAGTGGATCCCATATGTGTAAAGTCCACGGTATAGCCTCGAGCCCGTGTTTCCCCGGCAGACTTCTGCCATTCCAAGAGGGTTCAATCACCTCCATTCTTCCATATGCACCCAAGTAATGTTCATATGTGTTGCTTCCGAAACCTCCTTCGGGAAGGTTGGAGCTTCCGCAACGTCCCTGTTCCAAGTAAAACGGGTACGTTTTCCCAGTGTTATCCAGTCTTACTCAGTGGGTAGTGCCATAGCAGCAGTAGCTGGTCCTCTTGTGCAAGCCCTGGCCTACGCCAAAAAGTAGGGGCGCGGGTGGCTTCCACAGGACACTGGAAAGGGCAGTGGCTGTGGCCTTTTGGTAGGATCCCAATTTCATCGGTCATCCTACGTGACGTCGAGAGTGACCGACTGAAAGGGAACGTCTCGGTTACGTATGGTAACCCTCGTTCCCTGAAGGAGGGAACGGAGACGTCACGTCCCGTCGCCACAGCTCCTGTACCACCGCTGAGCGGCCGGGTCACCGGCTCGGCTCCTCAGCGAAAACCTGAATATGCGCTGCATCTGCTGCCTACTTATACTCATGCTGTGATCAGCGGCAGCTGGATGCAATAATCGCATGCCAATGTGCATTGGCTCGTTTAGTTTACACTCAAAGTAGATTGGTCTCTCTAAGCGAGATCCCAATTTCGTCGGTCATCAGACGTGACGTCTCCGTTCCCTCCTTCAGGGAACGAGGGTTACATACGTAACCGAGATGTTTTGCCTGGAGAGACTCTGATCTAATCTTGTCTTTTGTGTCTCCTTGTATCCTCATCATAATTTTATATCTGAGGATTTTCTATGTTGTACATCAGCAAGTGAAAGTCATATGAAGAGTGGTAAATGTGAAATGGAAAGTTCAGTGAGAAGGAAATCTGAGAGCAGAGCTGCTCTGACATTAGGAGTCATTGTGACAGTTTATCTGCTTTGTTGGATTCCGTACTATATCTGTTCTATGTCAGTAATCACTTCCGCAACCATAAATGTTTTGACATGGGTCGTGTATATTAACTCGGGTCTGAATCCTATGGTCTATGCTTTATTTTACCCCTGGTTTAAAAACACAGTTAAACACATGTTAACTCTGAAAATATTTCAGCCAGCATCCTCTCTGGTCAATATTTTAACAGAACATCAGTTGTAATTAAACAGGTGAAAACAATTTCACATAAAATGCAATTGTTATAAAGTCCTGAGGTAGATAATTATAATATTTTATCCTTTTAATTTACACTGCGTGTATTTTAATATTATGAAGTTTGTTTCATTGAGCATGCTTGCTGATTCTTACACTGATGTTCAAATGCAGGTTTTGTCAGAATTTAACAATTAAGCAAACTTATTTTCACACAGTAAGTTTGAGTGACAAAATGTTCATTTGTGTTGCATTAGCTTATTAGAAAAAAAAATTGAGCAAGAATCACAAATCTTCAGTCTACTGCAGTGGTCGCCAACCCGTCGATCGCGAGATCTTTATCACTGTCCCAGTAGATCCCGAAAAAAATTGTAAAATAAGTACAAAAATGCATTACATTTATGGGGTTATATTAATGTATCACTGAAGGGTACTGTCTTGAGAAAAGTTTCGATGGCAATGGCATTTTCTTCTCCGTATAAAGCGCAACTCTGCTTTGTTTACATCGGTAAACAAGGAACACTATAGTGCGGTCGGTTCATAAACAGTGTTGCCAAGTCCGTGGTTTTCCCGCGGAATTGGGCTACTTAACACTGTTGCCGCGAAGGGGCGTGTCTACGTGGTGGCCAGGGGTCTGAAATTTGGCTGGCCACCCCAGGTGCCCCCCCTACCAGATGTCTTGCCATAGGATTGTTTTTAGTAAATTTCAAATTTTAGGTGGTTTCTATAGTGTGATCTTAATGACAACGTCGAGAGCGCATAATGTTACGCGATCCATGTGCGCAAGGACGAATCTCTCCACTCCCAAGCGGATTTCCTTCACTCACACAAAACTGGACATGTGCTTTTAACATACATCGAAGGCCCCCCCGGCCACCCTCTTTTGAGCCAGTGCCCTCGACTGGCCCCCCCATTTAAAATGCTCTAGACACGCCCCTGTTGCCGCGGGTTGTTGTTCATGTCCTCGGGTTGAAGCGACCCCAATAACGTGATATTTAGTCCCTGGAATGTGAATTTTACTTTAAGATCCCTGCCGAAAAATGTGTATTTTACCCTAGGAATGCTATTTTTACAGAGGAACCCTCCTCGAAACGCGATTGGACTAGTTTTATTGCGAAAACCTGGCAACCCTGTTCATAGGCGCCACCTGCTGTCAGAGAGTGCCTCTCATTCAGACCTGCTGTTTTTGTTTCGTGCAGGTGTTTTATGTAGCAAATAAATAAATAACACTTAAAGTCAGATCATTCTGTTTTTGTTTTAAATCCTGAAATTAATCTAAATCAACTCAAAAACAACTGCCCATGCAGATCATGATTAAAATGCAGTGGTTGCTTCTAATTTCAAATGGCTAGATATTTTTGTTTAAAGCCAGGTTGTTTGTTATAAAGCAAATAGCCAATAAATAAATTTGCTTAAAAATCAGTATCAGTATCCAATTTGCTAGTTAAAAAAAAAAAGAGAGAAAGAAAAGAAAATCTGAATTCTGAATCAGCTATGATCAGCGCATCGCTAATTAAAATACGAAGTAAAAGGCCTCAAATTTGAAGTACAATCTGGGATGTCTTTTTCTATCAATTCTTCAATAGGTAGATCTTGTCTTTCATAAAGGCAGAGGTCAGGGATCTTGGGCCTAAAAAGGTTGGTGACCACTGGTCTACTGGAATAAATGATAATATTCTGTACTTTATGCTTCACTTTTATTAGTCATGCTAAATCTGTGTTGATATAAATCAAAAACACAATGACAAAAAGAGGACAGTCATTTAGAACTATGTATAAGTGTCAAATGTATTATAATGGTGGTTCATCACAAAGTGAATAATTAAAATTGCTTACAGCCCACCTCAGATTAAAACATCTGAAACAAAGTATAACTTCAGATTCATCCAAAATACATTTAAAGGGTGGAGCTACACACAAAGGAAAGAAGAGTGAAGCCTAACAGTAAAATATTAAATATTTCATTGTAACTTTTCATATAAGTTGAATTATTTTTTTGTTGTTTCAACAAGTGTATTCAAAACTGATGTGAATAAATTAATGCCATAATAAAAAATGCTAAACACTTCATTTAGGGCAAATTTTTTTACGATCCAAACAAGGCCAACATTAATGCAAACCATTTTTTTTCTAATCAATTGCTTTGACTATAATCATTCAGTTAGGTTTAGCAGCTGAACCTCTTTCCCTTTTTCTATTTGTTTGTACTTTTGTAAATCACTTTTTTTTCCTCTGTGTTTTTGGTGTTTGTCACTGGGCACTGTAAAAATATATACACTAAGAGTGCCACTGTAGGTCGAGCCATTTTTGTTTCCTTCTTGGGTGGAATAAATACCATCACACCTCTGAAGTGGGCATGGACAACCCATACCAATCAGACACTTTTTTTTTTCTTTTTAGTTAGTTTTTGTACTTCATGTGATTTTGGATTAGAATAGTGTATTGATTAATTTCTGAATGAAATTATTAAATAATTATGAAATCACTGACCCTTTAGTAGAAAGCAGTAGCCTTTGCATCAAACTGTTGTGTGTGTTTGCCTGTGTTTGTTTTGCACCTTTAATGAATGATTGATTCACTTGAGGATCAGCTCTGCATGTAGCACAGGTGTTAACAGCACCCTCAGGTGCACATTTCATAAATAACAAGCCATGATGTCTATAATAGGGCCTCAGAGTTTACTGTAATCCATTTCTTGATAAAACAACAAAAGCACTGTGTGTGTAACATTTCAACCCATGAGACTCTAGGAAAAGTTTTTAGTGTTAATTATAGGATTAATTTCTTACGCATCTCATCCAACGCCTGCACTGCTAATTCCAAAACGTCATTTTAGACCTAGTAACGGAGGCTTAAAGGGATAGTTCACCCAAAAATGAAAATTTGATGTTTATCTGCTTACCCCCAGTGCATACAATATGTAGGTTACTTTTGTAACCCAGACTCAAATTAGTCTATTTGCAGTCTAAGTCAAGGTTCAAGGGAAAAAAGAAAAAAATCTAAATCAGCATGATTACATAGTTAACGAAATAATTAGGTGAATGTACAGCAAGAAAAGTAAAACTTGTGACATTGTAGTAGTTTATTAAAATGGGTATGCTAAATCCTTTATTTTATTTTTCATATAAGCATTATGTCAATTATTGCAGCAAAATTCATCCAATGAGAATTGGTAATAGCACTGCAGATGTTCATCATCCAATTAGAGAAACCATGCAGCGGCGCTGACTCCTCCCCCAGAGAACGATGCTGGCTCAGCTCTGTGAGCAACGCAGGTAGAACGGAGATAGAATACAGAGAAGAGAGAGATTTAGAGAATTTATTGATGAAAAATACCTACAAGAAAACGCAAGAATTTCATCTAGGATTAGTTTTGTTAAAACTACATCGATTGATAATTTTGTTAAAAAAAACTTATTTGCATAGAGTTCCTGTTGATCTGTAAATGCTAAAAGGCCAAGCTAATCGTTGGTTCATCTGGTGTAACCTGGAAAGAAGACCAATTAACAAAAGACAGTTAATATACAGAGGAATCGGTGAGTTGAATGTATATTTTGATAAATGTGGTGAACTGTGAGTGTTTTGCATTAATGTGAAGACTCAACAGAAAAAATCTGTGTTTCACTGTGTGTAAAATGTGACGTATGTTGTTAATTGTTGTTCAGAAGTTGCTGAATGATGCTAATGTAAAGTAACTTCACTAAGGACGTTGTTCTGTTGTGTGCAGGCTCGTTTTTGCATGTATATGTTTTGAAGTTGGATTTACTTACTGCGGATTGCATTTTTGTCGTGGATGCATCGAGTCTCATATCGAATGAAGGAAATAGATGGCGAGCCAACGTAAAGACTGGACTTGGATCTCCTTTCTCACCTTCCATTGGATTTGCATCGTTCCAGCGTTTTCGTTTATCTGTGCGAGTTCTTCTCTTTGAACTTAAGGATTGAGGTATCTTTTCCTGTTGGAACTGACATTTTCTAAGAATTAAGGGAGAACATTCTAATTCTCTTTTGGACTGACATGTTTGAACTGAAAATAATTATTTGAACTGATAAGAGGTGATATGTGTTTTCTATATTATTTTCTTTAATTGTTGATGTGGTAATCCAAAGGTATTGTAAATTTATTTGTTGGATTATATTGGCTTGAAATGTAAATTTAATTTTGGTTTGGAAAGGTAATTTCACCAAACACGCTGGAATTAGGAAACAAAGAACTATAATCTAACCCAAACTATTAAAACCTGTTAATCAGGTGTAACTAAAATCAAACCTAAAGCCACTAAAGCAAATAATAAGGGAACTCAGAACAAAAGCAAATTTGTTAAAAGGGAAAAGAAGGAGCTAAATCTTTGCCTTTGGTTTTTGCATTTGTTTTGTTTAATTTGGGAAATTGTTTTATTTTGTGACCAAGTTAAATCACAACTGATTTATTTCCTTTTCATTTAAAATGTATTATTGATTTATAATTATATATATTTTTCCCTTATTGTTTAATTATTTCATTCTAATCACTATTTTCATATAAATAAGTGTGTCTGAAAAAATCTATGTGTGTGTGCCTTTTGCCTCCTACGACTCCTGTGTCTTCTGATTAGCCCATTGATCCGGTACATTGCAATTGCTGAGAGATCAATATTAGTTCACATTTCGAAACTTTGATTTCAGCAAAGCAGGTGTTACATAAAAAGTGGCGAGCCAGCCAGGAGGCAGAGAGACACACACACATTAACTAATATTTTTGATTTTAGAATTTCCCTCTAGAGGAAAAGGGTGTAAAAGTTCCTAATGCAATCCTAATTAGTGGCATCACTGGGACTGAAGTGGATAAGGAAATACTGGACTTTGTAAAGCAGTATGGGTCAATTAATAAAATCATCCCATTAAGTGATCCTAGCTTAGAATCGCAGAGGTCCTTGATAGTTGAGTTCAAATCTGGACTGGCAGTGCAAGCCCTCCAGACAATACTCCCATATGTCCAACAAGCAAAGAATAATCCTGATGTCTCTTTCCATGTGACGGCTTTATCGAATGTCTATGTTGAGAGGCTGGGACGAAACACAACCCAAACTTATCTCAATGAGCTGAAAGAGTTGGCAAGTCGCAGTGGAGAGAATTTTGAGGATGTCTTGAAGGACATGTTAGCGCATATCCACGAGACAGTGGTGCCAAAGCCATGTCCTTTACCTGTTCTTGCTGAAGTTGATGACCCCTCACGTGCTCATTCAACAGATCCATCCTTGACTGAGTTTCCTTTTAAGCAGTCTCAGGTAACAGCAAATGCTGCACAGCGTCCCTCTGTTCCACTAGTGTCAGCAGCCATACGCCCAGAATCCCCGTCAATCACTGTCGGTGATTTAAACCCACCTGGAGTGCAGAAAGTTGTAGTGGAGCATCTTGTACGCACCAGTGACTTAGCCATATCTGGAAACTCACCATTACGGCTTCGTGTTTTCTCTGGGCGATCTCCCCGTCCACCCAACGAGGTTGATTATGAAACTTGGCGCACCAGTGCTGAACTACTTTTTCAAGACCCAACAGTGTCTGATTTCCACAGAGTGCGCAGAATCTGTGAGAGTCTTCTTTCCCCGGCAGCAGACATAGTAAAATCTGTTGGCCCGGTGGCATCGCCTTCAACATACATTCAGCTTCTTGATTCTGCTTTCGCGCCCATTGAAGATGGTGATGAGTTATTCGCCAAGTTCCTGAACATATTCCAATGTTTTCTCTGGGCGATCTCCCCGTCCACCCAACGAGGTTGATTATGAAACTTGGCGCACCAGTGCTGAACTACTCTTTCAAGACCCAACAGTGTCTGATTTCCACAGAGTGCGCAGAATCTGTGAGAGTCTTCTTTCCCCGGCAACAGACATATAAAATCTTTTGGCCCGGCGGCATCGCCTTCAACATACATTCAGCTTCTTGATTCTGCTTTCGCGCCCATTGAAGATGGTGATGAGTTATTCGCCAAGTTCCTGAACATATTCCAAAACCCAGGAGTAAAGCCATCTGCTTGCATGCAACGATTGCATGTGGCGTTACAGACCACCATGCGGCGTGGTGGAGTCCTTGGTTCAGAAGTTGACAAGCATCTGATTAAGCAGTTTTGTAGAGGATGCTGGGAAAATTCCTTGATTCTAGAGTTGCAATTAGAGCAGAAAAAACATTCACCCCCATCCTTTGCAGAGCTATTGACCTTATTACGAACCGAGGAGAGCAAGCATGCTTCCAAAAGTGTACGAATGAAGCAACACCTGGGAGGTGTTAAGCAACGTGCCGTAATGCAGTCTCAAACAGCCACTAGAGATGACGTAGCTCAATTTAATTCTGTTACTGCTCAGTTGACAAGTCAGATAACAGAACTCCAAAATCAGCTTGCGTTATTAACTTTGAAGCAGTCCAAAGACAAGCCAAACCTCAAGATGAGCACATGTAAGTCAAGTGCCATCAGTCATAAAGGAAAAACCAAAGTCCCAGACAAGTCTCAGCCAGTTAGGCCGAAGCCAGGCTATTGCTTTAGGTGTGGAGAGGATGGCCACATCGCCAGTTCTTGTTCCAATGACCCGAATTCAGCATTAGTATCAGAGAAGAGGGATGAGCTTGCAAAGAGACAGCGTGAATGGGACTTGCGGAATGGCAGTACTAAGCCACAGTTAAACTGACTGCAGTTCCTGTTGCGGGACGAATGGGAACTGGGATTGAATCAGGATGTCCCAAGTCTTTTAGGGCACTATCAGCCCACACACAAGTGAGATCACGACAATCTGTCTTACCCAAGGGGTTAATTGGAGCGAAATGCACTGCACAAGTGAATGTTGCAGGAGTAATGTGTGACTGCTTACTTGACACTGGTTCACAGGTCACTACTATCACCCAATCATTTTATAATGAGAACCTGTATGATCAACCAATTCATTCCTTAAATGATCTTTTGGAAGTTGAGGGGGCAAACGGTCAAAACGTCCCTTACCTTGGCTATGTTGAGTTGCCCATCACTTTTCCCAAGGACTTTGTGGGAATTGACACAGAGGTACTTACATTAGCTTTGATTGTCCCTGATCTTTCCTCCACTTCTCAGCCTTCAGTGTTGATTGGCACAAACACCTTGGACAACCTGTATAAAGACTTTTCACAGCAAGAAGCTAGATACTTTTCACCTACTTATGGATATAAGCAAGTGCTAAAGATTTTGGAATTGCGCCAGAAGCAGAATGTAGAAGGGAATGTTGGGCTAGTGCGGCTATCTGAAAACCATTCGCAGGTGATACCCGCTGGCCAAAGTGCAGATCTTTGTGGAAAGGCCTCTGTTGCTGGATTCCATTTAGATAAATGGGTAGTTGTCGAACATCCATCTTTTTCCCCTCTGCCTTGTGGTCTGATTGTAAAGACGTGCATGGCCACGCTTGGAGACGAGAGACATTGTCACTTACCAGTTGTAGTCGCTAACCCTACCACACATGACATCACAATCCCTCATAGATGTGTTGTGGCTGAATTAAATGCAGTTCAGTCTGTGTATTTGGAGGAGCGTAATGACCATGATAGTAAAACAAGCCCCATTCCAAAGTCCATTCTTGAGTTCAATTTTGGTGATTCCCCCATCCCAACAGAATGGAAGAGTAGGCTGACCAAACGGCTTCAAGGAATGCCAGAAGTTTTTTCCTCACATTCCCAGGACTTCGGGTGCACCGATAAGGTCAAGCGCCAGATCAATCTTGTGGATGAAACACCTTTCAAACATAGGGCAGGGCCCATACATCCAGAAGATCTGGAAGCTGTAAAGCGACACCTTCAGGGGTTACTTGATGCGGGAGTCATCCGAGAATCTCAGTCTCCCTTCTCTTCTCCCATTGTTGTGGTCAGAAAGAAGAGTGGTGACTTCAGGTTATGCATTGACTATCGGAAATTAAATTAAAAGACCATCAAGGATGCGTATGCACTCCCAAAACTTGAAGACACATTTATGGCCTTAATGGGGTCCAAGTGGTTTTCGGTACTTGACCTAAAATCTGGTTATTACCAAATTGAGGTTGAAGAAACGGACAAAGCAAAAACGGCTTTTGTATGTCCGCTTGGATTTTATGAATTCAATCATATGCCACAAGGGATCACTAACGCCCCAAGCACATTTCAAAGAATAATGGAAAAGTGTATGGCAGACATCAACCTTCGCGAGGTCCTTGTGTTCATAGATGACATTATTGTCTTCTCCACAGATTTGGAGGAACACGAAGAAAGGCTGGTCAGAGTCATAAACCGGCTTAAAGAATACGGTCTCAAACTTGCACCAGAGAAGTGCGTTTTTGCACAAACCTCAGTCAAGTACCTCGGCCATATAGTGTCAGATCAAGGAGTGAAAACTGATCCCGATAAAGTAGCAGCTGTCAAAACCTGGCCGGTTCCTAAAAATTTGAAAGAACTTCGTTCCTTTCTTGGATTTGTCGGATATTACAGACGATTCATCAAAGATTTCTCCAAGAAGGTGAAGCCTCTAAACGAGTTAACTTAAGGGTACCCCCTACTCGTCGGAACTTTAATCCTGCATACATCCTGCATACTGATGCAAGCACATCAGGTCTGGGCGCTGCTTTGTATCAGGAACAGGATGGGCAGGTTAGAGTTATTGCCTATGCAAGCCGGGGGCTTTCGAGTAGTGAATCCAGGTACCCTGCCCATAAATTAGAATTCCTGGCACTTAAGTGGGCAGTGGTCGAAAAGTTCCATGATTACCTCTATGGAGGCCTGTTTACAGTGGTGACAGACAGTAACCCCCTTACCTATGTTCTTTCCACTGCTAAACTTGGAACTATGCAACTGGGTATAGGTGGTTAGCTGCACTCTCGACCTTCAATTTCAAATTACAGTACCGGTCGGGAAAGCAGAATGTTGATGCAGATGGGTTGTCTCGTCAACCCCACGCAAAGCTTCCAGTTGATGTTGTGTCTCTGAAAGAACAAGCCCGCATTCTTGATTTCACTGAATGACTCACCATGAAGTCTGGTGAACATGAAATTAGTGATGATGTGGTAAAAGCCATTTGTGACAGTCGTCTTATCCAATGGCCTGAGTGTCCGAACGACTTACCTGCTGCATTCGTCAGTTCCTTGGCAATGCAGGAAACTGCAGTACCTGATGCTTACTCACAGGAGGATCAATGCGGAGGATTACCAACCATTCCTCATTTTTCTCCTTCTGAAATTCAAAGTGCACAGTTAGCCGATCCTTGCATCCGAGAGGTTATTGCACAACTTCGAACTGGAGAAACCCCTTCGAGTATCCTAAGGAATGCCCTTCCCAGATTGCCTTACCTCCTCAGGGAGAAAGACCGCCTGGAGTTTCA
>NW_015505811.1:748109-754132 GCF_001515645.1 Sinocyclocheilus grahami
CATACATCCTGCATACTGATGCAAGCACATCAGGTCTGGGCGCTGCTTTGTATCAGGAACAGGATGGGCAGGTTAGAGTTATTGCCTATGCAAGCCGGGGGCTTTCGAGTAGTGAGTCCAGGTACCCTGCCCATAAATTAGAATTCCTGGCACTTAAGTGGGCAGTGGTTGAAAAGTTCCATGATTACCTCTATGGAGGCCTGTTTACAGTGGTGACAGACAGTAACCCCCTTACCTATGTTCTTTCCACTGCTAAACTTGATGCAGCTGGGTATAGGTGGTTAGCTGCACTCTCGACCTTCAGTTTCAAATTACAGTACCGGTCGGGAAAGCAGAATGTTGACGCAGATGGGTTGTCTCGTCGACCCCACGCAAAGCTTCTAGTTGATGATGTGTCTCTGAAAGAACAAGCCCGCATTCTTGATTTCACTGAACGACTTACCATGAAGTCTGGTGAACATGAAATTAGTGATGATGTGGTAAAAGCCATTTGTGACAGTCGTCTTATCCAATGGCCTGAGTGTCCGAACGACTTACCTGCTGCATTCGTCAGTTCCTTGGCAATGCAGGAAACTGCAGTACCTGATGCTTACTCACAGGAGGATCAATGCGGAGGATTACCAACCATTCCTCATTTTTCTCCTTCTGAAATTCAAAGTGCACAGTTAGCCGATCCTTGCATCCGAGAGGTTATTGCACAACTTCGAACTGGAGAAACCCCTTCGAGTATCCTAAGGAATGCCCTTCCCAGATTGCCTTACCTCCTCAGGGAGAAAGACCGCCTGGAGTTTCACGAGGAAATCCTATACAGAAGAAGGAACTTTGCTGGGAAAACTACATACCAACTGGTCTTACCTGACAAGTTCCATCTAGATGTTCTCAAGTTCCTGCACGATGACCTCGGGCATATGGGTGTTGATCGTAATCTAGACCTATTTAGAACCAGGTTCTATTGGCCCAAAATGGCCTCAGACGTTGAGCACAAAGTTAGGACCTGTGGTCGGTGCATACGAAGAAAGATCTCACCTGGAAAAAATGTGCCCCTTGTGAATATTTCGGCCACTCGTCCCTTGCAGCTTGTGTGCATGGATTTTCTAACTATAGAGCCTGACCGTAGTAACATCAAATATGTGTTAGTAATCACTGACCATTTTACTAAATATGCACTTGCTATCCCAACTCCTAACCAGAAGGCCAAAACTGTTGCGAAGTACCTGTGGGAGTAGTTCATTATGGGTACCCAGAGCACCTTCACAGTGACCAAGGCCCTGACTTTGAATCGCATCTAATCAAAGAGTTGTGCGAAGTAGCTGGAGTGCGAAAAGTCAGGACAACACCATACCACCCGAGAGGAAATCCTGTTGAAAGATTCAACAGAACGTTGTTGAGCATGCTTGGAACTCTAGAGAACAAAAATAAAGGCTGCTGGAAAGAGTATGTAAAACCCCTTGTACATGCTTACAATTGTACTCGTAATGAGACCACGGGGTTCAGCCCTTACGAGTTGATGTTCGGGCATCAGCCTAGGCTTCCTGTAGATCTAGCCTTCGGGTTACCTTTGAAGAATGAGGGAGAAATAACACATTCACAGTATGTAAAGAATCTCAAGACACATCTTGAAGAAAGTTTCCATATTGCGAGTGAAAATTCCAAGAAGATGGCGGAAAGGAATAAAACCCGCTATGACAAATGTGTGAAAGCATCAACATTGCACAAGGGAGACCGAGTTTTAGTCCGAAATGTTCATCTCAAGGGAAAGAACAAACTTGCTGACAAATCGGAAGGAGTAGTCTATGTAGTCATTGACCAACATGGTGATTTGCCAGTGTATAAAGTATGCCCTGAAACTCAAACAGGACCCATCCGGACATTACATCGGGATTTGTTATACCCTTGTGGAACTCTTCCATCTGAAATACGAGAATGTGAGACCCAGAGTCCAGTTCCCAAGCGCAAAACTCGCAGTGAGACAGTATGCAGATGTTTTGAGGGAACAGAGGAAATCCCTGACTCTGAGGAAGAGGAAAGTTATTGTATGATGCCTCAACATGACATTGTGAAGGAGTCTTTTGTGGTTCACACTTCTGAAGTGGCTCACCCAAACAGGAAAAGTGCTGTTCCGTCAAGTGAAGCAACCTTAGAGGTCAACCAAGGAGTTCAGAGTGACATACCTGAAAGGGAATTTCAGTTCATTGATGAATTACCTGTGATCGAACCTGTGAATCCTGGAACCAACTTACCTGTTAATCCTGGAGCCGACTTATCTGAAAATCCTGAAGTCCAACCTGAAAGAGAAAGGAATGCTGATACGAGTCATTCACCTACCTTGCTGGTGCAGGATCCGAATCATAATGGAGAACCATCCATCCTGAGATCCAGTTTAGATGGGAGAGAGATAATTAATGCAGGAGAAATGAACAATACAGACAATGATGAAATTGAGTTGAGAAGGTCTGTTCGACTGACTTACCCTGAACTGGGGAACCCCTTGGTGACCATAGTTCAATCCCTTCTTCAAGGTCTGAATGTTGCGCTTTCAGAGTCCCTGCAGGATTTCTTTCAAATAGGACACCCCGTAACTCGGGGTTATGCACCCACTGGTGATATGCAAAGGGACTTGCATACTTCTAGGAGGGGAGGGTGTAACCCAGACTCAGATTAGTCTATTTGCAGTCTAAGTCAAGGTTCAAGGGAAAAAAGAAAAAAATCAAAATCAGCATGATTACATAGTTAACGAAATAATTAGGTGAATGTACAGCAAGAAAAGTAAAACTTGTGACATTGTAGTAGTTTATTAAAATGGGTATGCTAAATCCTTTATTTTATTTTTCAATAAGCATTGTCAATTATTGCAGCAAAATGCATCCAATGAGAATTGGTAATAGCACGACCTGGCTCGCGTCTTCCGATGCGGCTGCACCCAGGGTCCGTGGTGTCCCGGTGCCGGAGTGAAAGACATCTGGGAAGATCGCGTCCTGAACAGGAATGTTCGTCATCCAATTAGAGAAACCATGCAGCGGCGCTGACTCCTCCCCCAGAGAACGATGCTGACTCAGCTCTGTGAGCAACGCAGGTAGAACGGAGATAGAATACAGAGAAGAGAGAGATTTAGAGAATTTATTGATGAAAAATACCTGCAAGAATTTCATCTAGGATTAGTTTTGTTAAAACTGCATCGATTGATAATTTTGTTAAAAAAAAACTTATCTGCATAGAGTTCCTGTTGATCTGTAAATGTTTAAGGGCAAGCTAATCGTTGGTTCATCTGGTGTAACCTGGAAAGAAGACCAATTAATAAAAAACAGTTAATATACAGAGGAATCGGTGAGTTGAATGTATATTTTGATAAATGTGGTGAACTGTGAGTGTTTTGCATTAATGTGAAGACTCAACAGAAAAAAATCTGTGTTTCACTGTGTGTAAAATGTGACGTATGTTGTTAATTGTTGTTCAGAAGTTGCTGAATGATGCTAATGTAAAGTAACTTCACTAAGGACGTTGTTCTGTTGTGTGCAGGCCAGTTTTTGCATGTATATGTTTTGAAGTTGGATTTACTTACTGCGGATTGCATTTTTGTCGTGGATGCATCGAGTCTCATGTCGAATGAAGGAAATAGATGGCGAGCCAACGTAAAGACTGGACTTGGATCTCCTTTCTCACCTTCCATTGGATTTGCATCGCTCCGGCGTTTTCATTTATCTGTGCGAGTTCTTCTCTTTGAACTTAAGGATTGAGGTATCTTTTCCTGTTGGAACTGACATTTTCTAAGAATTAAGGGAGAACATTCTACAAACCCAATTCCAAAAAATTTGGGACACTGTACAAATTGTGAGTAAAAAAGGAATGGAATAATTTACAAATCTCATAAACTTATATTTTATTCACAATAGAATAGAAGCTATATCTAAACATGATCCAGAGGTGCAGGCGTTTTCTCTGGGCCAAGGCTCATTTAAAATGAACTGTGGCAAAGTGGAAAACTGTTCTTTGGTCAGACGAATCAAAATTTGAAGTTCTTTTTGGAAAACTGGGACGCCATGTCATCCGGACTAAAGAGGACAAGGACAACCCAAGTTGTTATCAGCGCTCAGTTCAGAAGCCTGCATCTCTGATGGTATGGGGTTGCATGAGTGCATGTGGCATGGGCAGCTTACACATCTGGAAAGGCACCATCAATGCTGAAAGGTATATCCAAGTTCTAGAACAACATATGCTCCCATCCAGACTTCGTCTCTTTCAGGGAAGACCTTGCATTTTCCAACATATCAATGCCAGACCACATACTGCATTAACTACAACATCATGGCTGCGTAGAAGGATCCGGGTACTGAAATGGCCAGCCTGCAGTCCAGATCTTTCACCCATAGAAAACATTTGGCGCATCATAAAGAGGAAGATGCGACAAAGAAGACCTAAGACAGTTGAGCAACTAGAAGCCTGTATTAGACAAGAATGGGACAACATTCCTATTCCTAAACTTGAGCAACTTGTCTCCTCAGTCCCCAGACGTTTGCAGACTGTTATAAAAAGAAGAGGGGATGCCACACAGTGGTAAACATGGCCTTGTCCCAACTTTTTTGAGATGTGTTGATGCCATGAAATTTAAAATCAACTTATTTTTCCCTTAAAATTATACATTTTCTCAGTTTAAACATTTGATATGTCATCTATGTTGTATTCTGAATAAAATATTGAAATTTGAAACTTCCATATCATTGCATTCTGTTTTTATTCACAATTTGTACAGTGTCCCAACTTTTTTGGAATCGGGTTTGTAATTCTCTTTTGGACTGACATGTTTGAACTGAAAATAATTATTTGAACTGATAAGAGGTGATATGTGTTTTCTATATTATTTTCTTTAATTGTTGATGTGGTAATCTAAAGGTATTGTAAATTTATTTGTTGGATTATATTGGCTGGAAATGTAAATTTAATTTTGGTTTGGAAAGGTAATTTCACCAAACACGCTGGAATTAGGAAATAAAGAACTTTAATCTAACCCAAACTATTAAAACCTGTTAATCAGGTGTAACTAAATCAAACCTAAAGCCACCAAAGCAAATAATAAGGGAACTCAGAACAAAAGCAAATTTGTTAAAAGGGAAAAGAAGGAGCTAAATCTTTGCTTTTGGTTTTTGCATTTGTTTTGTTTAATTTGGGAAATTGTTTTATTTTGTGACCAAGTTAAATCACAACTGATTTATTTCCTTTTCATTTAAAATTGATTATTGATTTATAATTATATATTTTTTCCCTTATTGTTTAATTATTTCATTCTAATCACTATTTTCATATAAATAAGTGTGTCTGAAAAAATCTGTGTGTGTGTGCCTTTTGCCTCCTACGACTCCTGTGTCTTCTGATTAGCCCATTGATCTGATTGAACATTGCAATTGCTGAGAGATCAATATTAGTTCACATTTCGAGGTGTTACACTTTGTTTCTTCAGTAGAACACAAATGAAGATTTGCAGTCTGTCAGTCATATAATGGAAGTGAATAGAAATCACGGCTTTGAGAGTAAAAAAAAAAACATAAACAAACAAAACCAAGTTAAACCCTGCAGCTCGTGACGATACACGAGTATCGTTAAGTATGCTTGCTCTGAAAAGTATTTCCTGGGAATGCTTAGTTTACCTTCTTTTGGAACTCTGTGTTGGAGCTGTGGACTACCATACTCTTAAGTTATATTTTGCTTCAAGATACCTACTGTACCTAATTTCTGTGTATGGATGTTCCAAGCCAGCTGTCTAGTATATTCTCAGAGAGTGACTATAACTGTTTCTGTTATGGCAAGTGTTGTTTTTTCTGATTACCTGGATGCTTGTAGCGATCATTAGATCGCCTTCTATACATGTGACTTGTATCTACCAAAGACAGTTTGGAAAGATTTGTGACTTGCTTGCATACTCACCTCTTGATATTTACCAGTTTCCTCAGTTTCGAATTGGGTTCACCTCTGTCTTCTGAGTGATGTGTTGTGTAGGATCTGTCTCACAACAGACCCACCTACATGATGGA
>NW_015505812.1:0-496 GCF_001515645.1 Sinocyclocheilus grahami
AACAAAGTAGCTTGTGATACTTATTTGAAAAAGTAACTAAATATTCTCTTGTAAATTAAAAAGTAGTGCGTTACTTCACTAGTTACTTGAAAAAAGTAATCTGATTATGCAACTGGCGTTACTTGTAATGCGTTACACCCAAACCCTAACCCTAACATGGATACATTTTGTGAAGTATTTTGACTTTAACTTTATTCAAAATACAGAATTTGTAAGGATTTGACCTGGTCGCTTTCCAAAAGAACTTTCCTCTGGGGGAGATTTTATGATTTGATTGCAAAATATGTCTAATATTTGTATTATTACAAGAGCAAGAAGATATTTCAATACCATTAATTGCAAATTTTCCAAGCCAGGTGAAATTGAGATAATTTAATAGGCAACTTTCCTAGAAGAAAAAATCATTTTTTAGACAATTTCATAACCAATTAATTTTAAAAGTATTGTAACATCAGTAACATCTATCCTCTCTAAGCCAGCTTCTACTCTTTTGCCT
>NW_015505812.1:2216-2556 GCF_001515645.1 Sinocyclocheilus grahami
AAAATGGCACCGTCACATTTGTGGTGTTCCACAGCCACTGAAAGTAAGAGAAACAACAGGTGCATGTTGATTATGCTCACATTTGAACGTGTGCTTGCAAAAATAAAGGCCTTGGACCTGTGCGTGTGTGTATCCATGCATACTCTGACTCTATCATTCATAACGCTGTTTTCTCTCAAAAAATGAGGTGCCTACTCAAGAGAAATTAGGCCTGCGATTAATCGGATGCAAATAGGAACACAACCCGACCTAAATGAAATGAAAATTCCCAACTAATTTGAGAAGTACTTTTACTCTGTGTAAACACAGTCAGTAAGTTTGAGTCCAATGCAATAACATT
>NW_015505812.1:3107-4780 GCF_001515645.1 Sinocyclocheilus grahami
ATGTACTGATCAAGTTTGTGGTTTTGGTATATTTTGCTTCCATGAGTCTTTCAGACTAGTGGAAGAAACACCCAAAATACACTTAGATGTTTTTATACACACATATATATATATATATATATACACACACACACGCAGTGGGGCAAAAAAAGTATTTAGTCAGCCACCAATTGTGCAAGTTCTCCCACTTAAAAAGATGAGAGAGGCCTGTAATTTTCATCATAGGTATACCTCAACTATGAGAGACAAAATGAGAAAAAAAATCCAGAAAATCACATTGTAGGATTTTTAAAGAATTTATTTGCAAATTATGGTGGAAAATAAGTATTTGGTCAATAACAAAATTTCATCTCAATACTTTGTTATATACACTTTGTTGGCAATGACAGAGGTCAAACATTTTCTGTAAGTCTTCACAAGGTTTTCACACACAGTTGCTGGTATTTTGGCCCATTCCTCAAGAGCAGTAATGTTTTGGGGCTGTCACTGGGCAACACGGATTTTCAACTCCCGCCAAAGATTTTCTATGGGGTTGAGATCTGAAGACTGGCTAGGCCACTCCAGGACCTTGAAATGCTTCTTACGAAGCCACTCCTTCGTTGCCCGGGCGGTGTGTTTGGGATCATTGTCATGCTGAAAGACCCAGCGACCCAGCCACTTCAATGCCCTTGCTGATGGAAGGAGGTTTTCACTCAAAATCTCACGATACATGGCCCCATTCATTCTTTCATTCTTTCGGATCAGTCGTCCTGGTCCCTTTGCAGAAAAACAGCCCCAAAGCATGATGTTTCCACCCCCATGCTTCACAGTAGGTATGGTGTTCTTTGGATGCAACTCAGCATTCCTACTCCTCCAAACACGACAAGTTGAGTTTTTACCAAAAAGTTATATTTTGGTTTCATCTGACCATATGACATTCTCCCAATCCTCTTCTGGATCATCCAAATGCTCTCTAGAAAACTTCAGACGGACCTGGACATGTACTGGCTTAAGCAGGGGGACACATCTGGCACTGCAGGATTTGAGTCCCTGGCGGCGCAGTGTGTTACTGATGGTAGCCTTTGTTACTTTGGTCCCAGCTCTCTGCAGGTCATTCACTAGGTCCCCCCGTGTGGTTCTGGGATTTTTGCTCACAGTTCTTGTGATAATTTTGACCCCACGGGGTGAGATCTTGCATGGAGCCCCAGATCGAGGGAGATTATCAGTGGTCTTGTATGTCTTCCATTTTCTAATAATTGCTCCCACAGTTGATTTCTTCACACCAAGCTGCTAACCTATTGCAGATTCAGTCTTCCCAGCCTAGTGCAGGTCTACAATTTTGTTTCTGGTGTCCTTTGACAGCTCTTTGGTCTTGGCCATGGTGGAGTTTGGAGTGTGACTGTTTGAGGTTGTGGACAGATGACTTTTATACTGATAACGAGTTCAAACAGATGCCATTAATACAGGTAACCAGTGGAGGACAGAGGAGCCTCTTAAAGAAGAAGTTACAGGTCTGTGAGAGCCAGAAATCTTGCTTGTTTGTAGGTGACCAAATACTTATTTTACAGAGGAATTTACCAATTAATTCTTTAAAAATCCTACAATGTGATTTTCTAGACTTTTTTTCTCATTTTGTCTCTCATAGTTAAGGTATACCTATGATGAAAATTACAGGCCTCTCTCATCCTTTTAAG
>NW_015505812.1:6789-28364 GCF_001515645.1 Sinocyclocheilus grahami
GGACAATATTTGGCTGAGATACAACTATTTGAAAATCTGGAATCTGAGGGTGCAAAAAAATCTAAATATTGAGAAAATCATCTTTAAAGTTGTTCAAATGAAGTTCTTAGCAATGCATATTACTAATCAAACATTAAGTTTTGATATATTTACGGTAGGAGATTTACAAAATATCTTCATGGAACATGATCTTTACTTAATATCCTAATGATTTTTGGCATAAAAGAGAAATGTATAATTGTGACCCATACAATGTATTGTTGGCTATTGCTACAAATATCCCCCAGCGACTTAAGACTCCAGGGTCACATATATGTTTGATATCTAAACGCTTTATGTAATTTTTTTTTTTAATGCTTTATTGGAATTGTAGCTGGGAATCATTAAGACGCTGAGACGCATGCATTCAGAAAGTAAGATCGGTGTGTGTTGAACTCGCTGTCTCTTTTCAGACACCCCAATATCCTGCGTCTCTACGGTTATTTCCACGACGCGGCGCGCGTTTATCTCATCCTGGAGTTCGCTCCTAAAGGAGAGCTGTATGGAGAGCTCCAGCGCTGCGGGACGTTCGACGACCAGCGAAGTGCAACGGTAAGAAACCACCGTGCGCTCCTGTTTCGAATGCTCACGATTCATGCATGAGGACTGATAACATCTCATAATAATGTCTGCTTGCAGTATATAATGGAGCTCGCAGACGCTCTGAGCTACTGCCACTCAAAGAACGTGATTCACAGAGACATCAAACCTGAAAACCTGCTGCTGGGGGCCAACGGAGAGCTGAAGATCGCAGACTTCGGATGGTCCGTCCACACACCGTCCTCCAGGTCAGTCAGGTGTTGTGCATCTCGGTGTTTGTTTCGTTTACCTTTAAAGTGCTGCATATTGTCTGTGTTGGTTTAGGGTTAACGTGCGTTTATCATGTGTCTGTCAGGAGGTCGACGCTGTGTGGTACCCTGGACTACCTTCCTCCAGAGATGATTGAGGGCAAAACGCACGATGAGAAGGTGGATCTGTGGAGTCTCGGAGTGCTCTGCTATGAGTTTCTGGTCGGCCGTCCACCTTTTGAAACCAAGAGCCATGAGGAGACGTACCGCAAGATTTCTAGAGTGAGTGAAATATTCAGAAACTCCTACGAGCTTTGCACGGGTGATCAGCAATGAAACGATAATCTCCTTTTGTTGCACATACTGCTCATTCGTGTCCCTGCAGCACAGAAGCAGTGTTGAGTCGCTGGGGGATATTTGTAGCAATAGCCAACAATACATTGTATGGGTCACAATTATACATTTCTCTTTTATGCCAAAAATCATTAGGATATTAAGATCATGTTCCATGAAGATATTTAGTAAATGTCCTACCGTAAATATATCAAAACTTAATGTTTGATTAGTAATATGCATTGCTAAGAACTTCATTTGAACAACTTTAAAGATGATTTTCTCAATATTTAGATTTTTTTTGCACCCTCAGATTCCAGATTTTCCAAATATCGTCCGATCCTAACAAACCATACATCAATGGAAAGATTATTTATTCAGCGTTCAGATGATGCATACATCTCAATTTCATAAAATTTACCCTTATGAAAAATTAATTGGGTTTGGGTGCTCCTCAGGTTAGAATTGTTGACGACTACAAAACATCTATAAATGAATGTAGGACTGTTGCGTTGTTTTTACACTTTGGCTAATATGCAATATTATTGTGGTAACACTTCACTGTAAAATTAATTTCTGATTCTTTCATAGGTTTAACAGCTCCGGGAATTAATTTAGAAATACACTGTTCTTCATTGATCTATATAATTTAAGTATTATAAAAAAGCTAACAATTTAAATGTTACCATGTAGAAGTTAACGTTAAACTAGGTTAGTAGTATATGCTGTAAAAGTATTAAATCATGTTGCCTGATGTGATGAATGGAACCTGAAAGTGTTACCAATGTAACGTATTCTTGTCTTTTATCGCTGATGAACAGGGCTGCATTTAAAGGAAATTGAGTGATCAGAGGCTCTTGTTGATTTTAATTTCATAAACGCATAATTTGCGTTTGTTCTGTATCTGCTGATGATTCTCTTTAGACTGAAATACCTCACAAAATGGTTTTGAACCTCTGTTTTCTGTAGATAATCTTCAGTCTGTCTGATGTAAATGTGTCTTGTACCATCTCCGATTCTCTCCAGGTTGAGTTTACGTACCCTGCTCATGTGAGCGAGGGCAGCAGAGACCTGATAAACCGCTTGCTCAAACACAACCCCATGCACCGTCTCCCTATCCAGGGTGTCCTGGTGCACCCGTGGGTGCTGGAGAACTCCTGTAAGAAGCCAACCGCGCAGACCGAATCCATTCCTCAGACCTGAGCTTGTGGAACGAAACGGATCTGATGTGTCTGTAAAGCCTCTCTTGGGCATGACTTTGAGTTGTATGTTGTTTTTACGTGTTGTGCTGTTCATGCTACAATTTACATGCATTTGTAAATATGTAATTAAGCCACATTGTAAAGTTTTAACCATTACTTGAAACAATAAATGTTTTTATTATTACTTCTAAGGATCTCAATAGAATTTTAATGTATTTCATTTGTGGTGTGTGTGTGGGAGAATAAATTCCTTTACGATAAAACAATGTTTAATTACTTTTTCTTTATATTAAAACTTAGATTTCAAGATTGCTCTGAGTAGGTTCTGTCCTGGTGTTGCTTTAATCTCACTTTTAGCCGTGTGATGGGTTCTGCTAATCATTTCTCGCAATCGTGTTGCTTGAAAACAGTCTTACGGGTTCAGAGCAACAATGAGGGTGAGTGAATACAGTTTTAAACACACTATTATTCTAAACTCTGGCGATTCTAGACACTTTACACATTATCTCTGCAAAAAGCGCCCTCGTAGGAGTCTTAATGTGAAGTCAGCAGTGTTTAGGGGCTTCAAAAAGTGTTTGTGTCTTTGTGAACTTAGTCCAAGCAGACATTTTCTGTGTGGAAAAACTCACGGCCTCAGCTTTTGTGATGTGCTTTTGTTGAATGTGTTTGTGTCCAGCACTCTTCAGGAAGCCACCAGATGGCGCTGCAGTCTCAGTTTCTCAGGCTTTTCGTGGTCCAGTAATGAGAAGATGGCTCCTCTGGTTGAACTCGATTTCCCACAATCCAACACGACCGACATTTGCCACAACTCTCCACTCGCTTAATATAGAAACGGTCTGAGATTTCTTCTCTGGCCGCAATGACGGTGCAATAGTGTCATGCAGAATTATTTTGGGCCGATAATTTTATTTAGTGTGTTTTTGAAATGAGATTTTATTATATAGACTTTAACGGTAGAGCCGTTTTGATTTTTGATTTTATGTTTTTGTGCATGCACGCAGCCATATGCGAATGCGCATCTTTGTATTTTATTTATTTTTTCATAAATCCCTCAGTAACTGAGAAACAGTCCATCCAGATGTTCACCTGCGGACTCACAGCCGAGAGCCTAAATCTGTCGCGCATTTTCTGCACGAGCGCACTTCATTCTGTTGCGCCGTATGACAAGTTGCATTCATCAGTTGCATTACAATTTATTTAAACCCTACGGTCCATTTGAAGACTGTAATGATGCATGCATTGCAT
The DNA here is from genome assembly GCF_001515645.1 of Sinocyclocheilus grahami. Classification (NCBI taxonomy): domain Eukaryota; kingdom Metazoa; phylum Chordata; class Actinopteri; order Cypriniformes; family Cyprinidae; genus Sinocyclocheilus; species Sinocyclocheilus grahami. The sequence goes on from NW_015505812.1 coordinate 10,397, forward strand.
GGACATTTATATGCAATTTTTCACATTGTGAAGCTGTCTATTTTTCAAACCAATATGTGCGCAGTCGACTGTAATGCATCCAAAAATACGGCTTTTATTTTTCTCTTCCGCAACTTCAGCAGTTATCAGAAAATCGAAATCTTGAAAATGCATTTGCTGTGTAATATAACCTATTATGATATGAATATAATGTGTGCCCATGCGCGTTTGGAGGTGGAGCTCAACTGATTTATTGTTTTGAAGGGAAAAGATGCACGTGTTTAATTGTTTCCATATCTCACAAAACCCCCCAAAAAACAGTTGCACAATAGGCTATAATTTCACGCGTTTCTTTATTCGTCAATATATTCATTTTCACGATATATGATAATGATTTTGTGATATACATTCCATCTTTTAGACCACAATAACACAACACGTACGGTTTTTTAATAACATTTCCACAGCACCCATTGGATTGCACAAAATGAAAAAATGTCTTATGCAAGTCCCTTGATTTCGATCCAACCGAGGGGAACATGAACATTATTAATTGTTTGATATCCGATAACGCAATGCTCAAAATCGAAATTTAGCCATTTGATCTGGTGGGATGCTTTAATATCTTCCATCATTTCGTTTTGCTCTTCATCTCCAGCGACTCTTTCTTGTTCGTTATTCGATGTCTTGTAAAAATAGGAGTCTCTTTGTATGATTTCTGGCTGAGAGCAACTGAAACGCAGCGTGTGAATAAACTCTGGTTTTCTTCTGAAGATCTCTAATACTGCATGGACATCATACGATCAGAATGCATAGTTCATTATTATTTTCTATCTTGCCCTCTCCGATTTGGTTCAGTAAATGCAAAAGATAATAATTAAGACTTAGGCTATAGGCTACGTGTCCTCGGATCGAATGAAGGAAAATCCATCCATTTATTTTAAACCTACTCTATTGTGTTTATTGCCTTGTAGTTAATTGGTTGTTTGTTGTTCCTAGTCGTGTATTGCAGGAGATTTGCTCAGCTGAATGTCTTGCACTCAACTGAAATGATTCTCGTGGAGTCGGGCCAAATCAAAGCTGAAATCAATTCTCTTGTAAACCATTTTCTCGCTTCACAACAAAAATATAGCTTTGCTCTTGTCTTGTGTAACGCGCTGCTGTCCTACACTCTTCAAAATAAAGCTGCTTCAGGTGATGCCACAGAAGAACCTTTTTGTCTGAATGGTTCCATAAAGAAGCTTTAACATCTGAAGAACCTTTCTGTTTCACTAAAGCTTCTTTGTGGCGAAAGAAGGTTCTTCAGATTATACAAAGCTCAGAAAGAGATGCTTCTTTAAAGAACCTTTGACTGAATGGTTGGTTGTGGAACCAAAAATGCTTCTTCTATGGCATCGCTTGAAGCACCTTTATTTTTAAGAGTGAAGGCGTTTCTCATGTGGATGCCTAAAGAATCGTGGATTTATTGTGTGTTCAGGTCAGATTTGATTCTGAATGAACCTGCACGCTTAAAAATAAAGGTTCTTTATTGGCGTCAATGGTTCTACGAAGAACGGAACCTTTCAAATGCAGAAAAGGTTCTTTAGAATTTTTTTTAATGTTCTCCAAAATGGTTCTTTTAGGAACTGTTCACTGAAAGGTTCTTTGGGGAACCAAAAACAGCTCTTCTGCAAAAACACCCTTTTGGAACCTTTATTTTTAAGAGTGGCATGGGTTAAAAGCTTTTTATTATACATGTATTTTTTCTGGGGGAACTTATCGGTTTGGTTATCAATATGTGGGATGCGTAACACTTATCACCAAACTACCGCCGCTCATCAGGTTCCAGACTAATCGTGCAGGTTGTATTTGTACGCCTCGATGAGGCCCTCGACGGAATGGATGAAGCCAGAGATTGCTTGTGTTTTATGCTCACACTGTAATTCACTATGCAATGCCCCATGCATTCTGTGCTATTCCATTTTATTTCCATGCACAGTGCAGTTATACCCACACTCTTAAAAACAAAGGTGCTTAAATGGTTCTTCACAGTGATGCCATAGAAGGACCATTTTTGGTTCCACAAAGAGCCATCTCTTTATTATCTGAAGAACCTTCTTTCGCCAACAAAGAAGCTTGAGAGGTTCTTCAGATGTTAAAGGTTCTTTATGGAACCATTTAGACAAAAAAAAGCTTCTTCTATGGCATCGTCAAGCACCTTTATTTTTAAGAGTGCATATGGTCTTGGTGTCACGTTTTTGTCCTTTTACGGACTTATGAAGCTCTCCAGAGGGAATGCGCCATCATCAGCTTCTACATTCGCTGCAGGTGTTGTGATGGAGCATTAGAAATGCAGCTGAATTCAGTCACGGACATTTCATTTGCTGTGAGCAAAGTCACGCTCACCTCATTGTGTCGTCATCGGGATGAATCAAATAAGCAGGGAGGCACGTCACGGACGTCACTTTTGATATTAAGAGCTTGAACTGCGCACGATTAAATGCGTGGGGTTTTATCGTTTGAACATGCATTTTTTTTGGCATTATCCAAAACACATTTTTGAGTTATTTTTTTAACCATCGTTTTGTAGAGTGCATACATTTCGGAACGGATATTTTTAATCGTAACATGTAAAAGGCACATTATGCTCTCCGGTTTTACGCACGTCGAAAAAAGACGGAATTGCTCATGCAAACCCCACAAAACGCCAGAATAGAAATGCACATGGAATGGACTGCTTGAATGCTGTTTTATAAAGCTCAACTCGCTGATGAAGGTCCCTTAATATCAATCGGTTCCCCCGTGACACGACATCAGCACAAGAAAAATCTACGCCATTAAAGAAACATTTAGCCTCACAGAGGACTAACCCTTTTAATATATGTATTGCAAACAGTTTTCACACAACATTTTCCATATTGATCAATACTAAAAACTTTAGAATGTTATTGTTTTTATGTGCATCGCCGTGACGCGTAATGCCTCCTCACCTGGATCGCATTGGTCACGTTCCATCCTGCCTCCCAAGCAGTGATTCTTGGCTTGTCCGAGCCGCCTAAATCGGAGCAAAATCCGCCGTCTTTGGACGCTGAGGGCGGCGGACCCGTTCCATCCCTCTGGTAATGGCTGTCCCCTTCGACGGCCCCTTCGCCCCCCGTGTCCCCGCCGCCCTCTCCACCCATTCCCTCGTTTTTAAGGATGTCCATTTGAAGCCCCTGCCTGTGGTCATAGTCCAGATCATCGCAGGCGGCGAAGCCCAAACCCTCTTCATCGGTGGCGGCCTGGAAGCCCAGTTTGGCGAACATCCCGCTTACCTTCGCCTGCGATTTATTGGTGACCGTGGTGGCCGCGTTGGACAGCTTGTTAGAGATCTTGCTTCTAATTACCGTAGCCATGATTGCTCTCCTAAGCGCGACTGGTGTGAAAATTGCTCTTCAGATGTTTTTCTAGCTATATCGAATTTAGAGTGAACAGTCCGAGATATCCTCCGTGGAGAATGGCGTAGGGTAACCCGAGAACAAACATGCCCTGGGGAGATAAGCAGAGCATGGCTTTATACAACAGAACGCTGCTTGTGTTTTATGCTCACACTGTAATTCACTATGCAATGCCCCATGCATTCTGTGCTATTCAATTTTATTTCCATGCACAGTGCAGTTATACCCACACTCTTAAAAACAAAGGTGCTTAAATGGTTCTTCACAGTGATGCCATAGAAGGACCATTTTTGGTTCCACAAAGAGCCATCTCTTTATTATCTGAAGAACCTTCTTTCGCCTACAAAGAAGCTTGAGAGGTTCTTCAGATGTTAAAGGTTCTTTATGGAACCATTTAGACAAAAAAAAGCTTCTTCTATGGCATCGTCAATCACCTTTATTTTTAAGAGTGCATTTGGTCTTGGTGTCACGTTTTTGTCCTTTTACGGACTTATGAAGCTCTCCAGAGGGAATGCGCCATCATCAGCTTCTACATTCGCTGCAGGTGTTGTGATGGAGCATTAGAAATGCAGCTGAATTCAGTCACGGACATTTCATTTGCTGTGAGCAAAGTCACGCTCACCTCATTGTGTCGTCATCGGGATGAATCAAATAAGCAGGGAGGCACGTCACGGACGTCACTTTTGATATTAAGAGCTTGAACTGCGCACGATTAAATGCGTGGGGTTTTATCGTTTGAACATGCATTTTTTTTGGCATTATCCAAAACACATTTTTGAGTTATTTTTTTAACCATCGTTTTGTAGAGTGCATACATTTCGGAACGGATATTTTTAATCGTAACATGTAAAAGGCACATTATGCTCTCCGGTTTTACGCACGTCGAAAAAAGACGGAATTGCTCATGCAAACCCCACAAAACGCCAGAATAGAAATGCACATGGAATGGACTGCTTGAATGCTGTTTTATAAAGCTCAACTCGCTGATGAAGGTCCCTTAATATCAATCGGTTCCCCCGTGACACGACATCAGCACAAGAAAAATCTACGCCATTAAAGAAACATTTAGCCTCACAGAGGACTAACCCTTTTAATATATGTATTGCAAACAGTTTTCACACAACATTTTCCATATTGATCAATACTAAAAACTTTAGAATGTTATTGTTTTTATGTGCATCGCCGTGACGCGTAATGCCTCCTCACCTGGATCGCATTGGTCACGTTCCATCCTGCCTCCCAAGCAGTGATTCTTGGCTTGTCCGAGCCGCCTAAATCGGAGCAAAATCCGCCGTCTTTGGACGCTGAGGGCGGCGGACCCGTTCCATCCCTCTGGTAATGGCTGTCCCCTTCGACGGCCCCTTCGCCCCCCGTGTCCCCGCCGCCCTCTCCACCCATTCCCTCGTTTTTAAGGATGTCCATTTGAAGCCCCTGCCTGTGGTCATAGTCCAGATCATCGCAGGCGGCGAAGCCCAAACCCTCTTCATCGGTGGCGGCCTGGAAGCCCAGTTTGGCGAACATCCCGCTTACCTTCGCCTGCGATTTATTGGTGACCGTGGTGGCCGCGTTGGACAGCTTGTTAGAGATCTTGCTTCTAATTACCGTAGCCATGATTGCTCTCCTAAGCGCGACTGGTGTGAAAATTGCTCTTCAGATGTTTTTCTAGCTATATCGAATTTAGAGTGCGACCGGAGTTCTTTGTCTGCGCATCAACGGAGCGAGAAGATCGTGGTGACGCGTGTTCGTTATCTCCAGTTCTGCCTGGTGTTTTTGCTAATTCCGTGGTTCATGTCACGTTTAGACGTAGATGATGCCTGGCACCTGCATGCTGTTCGCTGGCCGGACTCTGATGCGCGCTGAGTGCGTTTAATGTCCGGTGCGTAAAGGAGAGCGCTCGCGGTTTTGCGCGGCTTTTCCGTTCTCTGTATCCGTGGCACGGCGTCGACTCCTGCGTTTCGGTGGCCGTCGCTGATGCCAATGCGGTACACGGGGGCTCGGGGGTGTTGAGAGAGAGAGGCACGTGTCACCGTCAGAGTCTCGCGCGTCTCCGGTTCCGGCACCGACAAAAAACGGTGTAAAGATTTGCTGCATTTCTAGGGGAGGTGCTTGCAGGACCCCATCCTCCTCTCCACTCTCATTATGCCCAGTATACTCGGTCACAACACCTAATGGCATCCGGGGTCTCATAGTGTTGCATAACTTTACGTCTATATAAACCGTCTCCACGCAGCGCACTAGGTCTTACATGGACACTAAAAGTGTTTTTGAAGTATTCTTCTTGTGCTTTCCTGTCGCATCTCGAAATCTACAGTTTTTATTGCTTCAGATGAAGGTTTAGAACTCATTTTCAACGAAAGGAACCGTGCCACCCTCGAGCTGGTGTTGGAATACTCTTTTGAACGGATTTAAAAGCTTCCTTCATTCGACAAGAGAATGAGCAAGAAATGCGCCGCTGATTTGAATTCGATTTTACTGATTTAGATTTTTGGTCGACTTTATAGCTATTAAGTTATCTTAAATTTTGCGTTTCAATTTGTAAAATAAAATAGCAAGGATGTTTCTCCTGGATTATTTGTCATGGTGCAGAAATATTGCGCATTGGGCTGTTCATCTGCATCATGTTCTCGGACTCTTTTTAAAGTGAATGAAGACGATTTTGAAAAGTTATTAAGCGATAGAAAAAAGTATATTTTTTCTCTGATGGAATTTTTCATTCATCTGCTGTCGCATGTATTCATCATATTCATGTGTACTTTATGAAAGCGCAGTTCTGATTCCTGCAAACAAGCGATGCTTTATAAAATCATTTAGGCCTATGAGCACATTACAGTCGTGTTCGTTCGTTTTCATTCTTGAAAGAAATGAATTCTAAATCAGTATCAAGACAATGATACTCGTGCGTTAAAGAATTAAACTAAAAAAAATGAATAAATGTTGGTCTGATTACATAGGCTATATATTAGATGTAATGTCCTGCTAAAATGTAAACGAATAATCAAAACGTTATTATATTTTCTACAAAAATAATATTTCAGTTGAAATAAATAAATGCTGCAAATCGATTTTATAGAAGGTTATTAAACGTGTAGCAGACGGTTATGTTAAAATGATGCAAATGTGTCATTATTTCGAACGTTGAGCTGTGAAGAAAAGAAACACTTTGACAAATTCAGAAAACGGATAGTTTGACTAAATCTAAATGTTTTATTAATAGGCTATTATTCTAGGTAAAATATCATCTAATTCCTTAAATGTGATGCTAATTTTGGTCAGGGGTTTCCAATGAACGTCGTTTCACTATAAATGTATTTCTCATTTATCTTCTGCGTCATGTAGGCTATATACTGTGTATAGAATTCGTGCTGGCCTGTATTCGCCGTATATAATCTCTCATATCAGTCTTCCCCCGGAGATGCTCTTTATCCCGCAGGCTGCGCTCGGCCTCGGCTGCCCGGTGGGAGCGGAAGGGTTAATCGGTGTGGCGTTATCAGGCGATTCACAGCTGCGACAATACAATCAGGACAAGAGCAGACGCACACGGGCTTTATCCGGCGCGTTTCAGATATACATTTAAAGGGAAAAATATATATATATTTTTTTATATATGAATAGTTCATATATAAGTGCTATCTGGAATTTTCTTCTAAAATTTGAAGCACAAAACCAGTCATAAGCGTCCATTTTTGTGAAATTGAGACGTATGCATCATCTGAAAGCTGAATAAATGAGCTTTCCATTGATGTATGGTTTGTTCAACGTGATCTCATGATAATTCGTATGTATTTTACGTAAAATGTGGTTCTATAAAACGTACATTTACGTACGTTTTTACAGGCACTAAAATGTACAATACTGACGTATTTTCAGCCTCTAAACGTACGAAACTGACGTATTTTCAGCATTTTAACGTACAAAACTGACGTATTGACGACACCTAAAAATTAATCCTTATGAATATTGAAATCGCGGCATTAATTTTATTAGTTTTTAGTTGTCACATTAATTAACTTGTTTTCAATTGCTTTATTAAATTGTTTACTTATGAAATTATAACATTTCGTTTTGTTGTGATTTCTGCTGCCAGCTCGTTTTCAAGAATATGCCTACATAATGTTAAACACGACTTCACTTTAAACCTTAAAATAAATAACATTTCTGCAATCGTTTAACCTTTACTTGTCATGTAATGTTTACTTTGATTGTCATGGGCCACAAAAGGCGTTTTCTCCGACATGCTGTGACTGACAATAGAACTATAAAATACACCAAAAACGCAACATAATTACGAAATGAAACAATTTTATTAGTGCGCTGTAATCCAAAGCTTCCGAATCCATACGACTGCGAGGAACAGACCCAAATCCAAGCCTTTTATTTGGCGATCTGCTTGCTTCTCCATCCCGAGCAGCGAGTCCAGTCAGTGACCGTAAGCAGCAAAGCCCGCGCTGACTGACGCGCTCTTTACAAATTCAAATGTTGCCGCTTCAAACGACAGGTTTTACGGCAGGATTATCGAACGCTCATTGGCTCTCGCCTGTATTCGTCACAGATTGCGACATGCAGTGTTTCTGGTGAGGTGTGTTTGAATGATGCGCGCGTTCCTTCACGAGTTCACGGAGTGGATCGGGAAAATTATCTGGATAATATTTTCGGCGATTAACAACATAAATTCTGCTCTGGATCACACAAACCTACTGTATTCCGCCAGAGAGGACTGCGGGTGCAACGTATCGTCATTTGGATTACTTTTAGTGCTGCTTTTGATATTTTTGCAATAAATAAATGATTGTAACGTTAATTGCATTTATCTGTCTGTTATGTTTCTTATACTGTCCAGAAATGTTTAGGCTTATAGGTAGGAGTGGAATTAGCGACTATAAATATGTTAATGCTATATTGTTACTAAAAGTTTTATTTTCCTGTGGATTTCGGTCATTTGCGTTTTATATCCTTTATATATATCGCTATAAAATGGGTAGGTTAAGGGTTGGGGGTAGGTTAAGGGGTCTAAAAAGCTAAATTGCGTATTAATAAAATGATAAAAATGCATATTCGCTATAAATTGGGTAGGTTTAGGTTTGGAGGTAGGTTAAGGGGTCTAAAAATCGAAATCGCTTATTAATAAAATGATAAAAATGCATATTCGCTATAAAATGGGTAGGTTTAGGTTTGGGGGCAGGTTAAGGGGTCTAAAAAATCTAAATTGCGTATTTATAAAATGATAAAAATGCATATTCGCTATAAAATGGGTAGGTTTAGGTTTGGGGGCAGGTTAAGGGGTCTAAAAATCGAAATCGCTTATTAATAAAATGATAAAAATGCATTGATATGAATATCTAAATGATATAAAAGATACGTAAATATTTTTACGTTTTTTAGCTAAAAATACGTAGCGATTTGTACGTTTTAAACGTTGAAATACGTCTAAATTGTACGTTTTAGCATGACTAAAAACGTACAAAAGTGTACGTTTTGCGCTTGTAAATGTTACGTATTTATACCTACGTATAAACATGAGACCAGGCTGCCCGCCCTCACGCCGGAACAAACAACATCATCAGAAAAGAGAAGAGATGTCATTGCAAGAGGAAGGGGAAGTTCTTTTGATTACAATAACAATACAAGGGCTCATGAATTAAAAAAAAAAAGTGCACAGACAAATCATTTATAATAAACACTGCAATATTCCATAAAAAATGTAATGAATAATAATAATAATAATAATTGTTGATTTTAATTTCATGTTAACTTTAAACTGTTTAAATTGACCTGCATGGCAGACCAGTGTGAAAATTCTCTCTTTTACAAGGGAAATTAAACATGGTGAAATCCTGCAATCCCTTATTAAAGTGGTGCACTAAAGCGTGCACACAAAAGTAAAGTGGCAGTGGCGTTTAAATTCTAAATAAACAAATGTTTGTTGCTGTTGAATTTTGAATATTTAAAATATTTAGTTGTTCAGTAAAAATAATAAAAAAAATAAAAAAACATCTGTTATGGCTATAATAACCACATGTATGTTTTGGAAGACAAAAAACAAATAAACAAACAAAGCAATCCCAAGCATATTTCAAAATCAACCATACTCAGTAGTTGAATTATAAAAAAATATTCAGGGGGTGATGGTGTGGTCTTTGGTGGGGCAGGGGGCATATACCCCCGATCACGAATATGGCGACGTCGAAGAAGACCTGATGCCACAAGAGCTTTCTCCACAACAACTTGAGATGAAATAAGCTGGGGAGGAGAAAGCACAGACCCGCGCCCGTCAGGCTTCCCGTCAGACCCATGAGGAGCGCGAAGTGCGGCACATAGATAGCCATGAGCATAGTGAACACCACTAGTGCACAGCGGAGCGAAAGCCCCCACGATTTGAGACGCCCGTCGCCCCCGTAGCAATCCGGGAAAAACGCACGCCCTCCTTCTTGGAAGAAAGACTTTTCCAGGACCTCCACGGCGGCGAAGAACGGCAGCGGGTACGAAAGCAGCGCCTTGGACACCAAGAAGATGTTAACAATGGCTCTGATGCTGGATGGTAGGTTGTCGGTGATCACCTCCTTGGTCTCGTCGGCCCACGTCAGATAAGCCACCAAGGCGAACAGGCCTTTGAGGATGCAGGCAGCGATGTGAGTCCAGTTCATCATGCAGTGGAACTCGCTGGGCTTCTGCATGTTCCCCTCCAGCGATGGCAGGAAGATCTGCGAGGTGTAGCTGAAGACGATGATGCCGATGGAGATGGGGAACTTCTTGACATCGATGTAGAACTTCACCTTGTCCCAGGCCCAGTCTCGCGCCCTGGACAGACAGTATGCGATCACTAGGACGTTGATGATGAAGTGCGCGATGGTGCAGAGCAAGCTGAACTTGGACACGGCTTTGAGGTTCTTGAGGAAGGCGCAAGGCAGAAGAGCGGCGGTGGCGATGATGGCCCAAGACCTCTGGGACACGGGGAGGTTGGGGAAGCTGTTGTACATCAGGTTTCCGCTCACCACGACGTATAAAATGCAGGTCATCACCAACTCAATGATCTGGGCTACGTTGACGACGTGGCCTCCCAGTGAGGGGAAGCGCGGCGCGCAGCACGCATTGGCAATATCCACATACGAGTCTCTCACTCGTACCAACTGGCCATCTTCGTTTTCTTCGTAGAGGCAAGCGATGAGGATTTTCCCCGTGTAGCAGCACACGACTGCGGCGAATATAATGAGGAACAGTCCGAGATATCCTCCGTGGAGAATGGCGTAGGGTAACCCGAGAACAAACATGCCCTGGGGAGATAAGCAGAGCATGGCTTTATACAACAGAACGCTGCTTGTGTTTTATGCTCACACTGTAATTCACTATGCAATGCCCCATGCATTCTGTGCTATTCCATTTTATTTCCATGCACAGTGCAGTTATACCCACACTCTTAAAAACAAAGGTGCTTAAATGGTTCTTCACAGTGATGCCATAGAAGGACCATTTTTGGTTCCACAAAGAGCCATCTCTTTATTATCTGAAGAACCTTCTTTCGCCAACAAAGCAGCTTGAGAGGTTCTTCAGATGTTAAAGGTTCTTTATGGAACCATTTAGACAAAAAAAAGCTTCTTCTATGGCATCGTCAATCACCTTTATTTTTAAGAGTGCATTTGGTCTTGGTGTCACGTTTTTGTCCTTTTACGGACTTATGAAGCTCTCCAGAGGGAATGCGCCATCATCAGCTTCTACATTCGCTGCAGGTGTTGTGATGGAGCATTAGAAATGCAGCTGAATTCAGTCACGGACATTTCATTTGCTGTGAGCAAAGTCACGCTCACCTCATTGTGTCGTCATCGGGATGAATCAAATAAGCAGGGAGGCACGTCACGGACGTCACTTTTGATATTAAGAGCTTGAACTGCGCACGATTAAATGCGTGGGGTTTTATCGTTTGAACATGCATTTTTTTTGGCATTATCCAAAACACATTTTTGAGTTATTTTTTTAACCATCGTTTTGTAGAGTGCATACATTTCGGAACGGATATTTTTAATCGTAACATGTAAAAGGCACATTATGCTCTCCGGTTTTACGCACGTCGAAAAAAGACGGAATTGCTCATGCAAACCCCACAAAACGCCAGAATAGAAATGCACATGGAATGGACTGCTTGAATGCTGTTTTATAAAGCTCAACTCGCTGATGAAGGTCCCTTAATATCAATCGGTTCCCCCGTGACACGACATCAGCACAAGAAAAATCTACGCCATTAAAGAAACATTTAGCCTCACAGAGGACTAACCCTTTTAATATATGTATTGCAAACAGTTTTCACACAACATTTTCCATATTGATCAATACTAAAAACTTTAGAATGTTATTGTTTTTATGTGCATCGCCGTGACGCGTAATGCCTCCTCACCTGGATCGCATTGGTCACGTTCCATCCTGCCTCCCAAGCAGTGATTCTTGGCTTGTCCGAGCCGCCTAAATCGGAGCAAAATCCGCCGTCTTTGGACGCTGAGGGCGGCGGACCCGTTCCATCCCTCTGGTAATGGCTGTCCCCTTCGACGGCCCCTTCGCCCCCCGTGTCCCCGCCGCCCTCTCCACCCATTCCCTCGTTTTTAAGGATGTCCATTTGAAGCCCCTGCCTGTGGTCATAGTCCAGATCATCGCAGGCGGCGAAGCCCAAACCCTCTTCATCGGTGGCGGCCTGGAAGCCCAGTTTGGCGAACATCCCGCTTACCTTCGCCTGCGATTTATTGGTGACCGTGGTGGCTGCGTTGGACAGCTTGTTAGAGATCTTGCTTCTAATTACCGTAGCCATGATTGCTCTCCTAAGCGCGACTGGTGTGAAAATTGCTCTTCAGATGTTTTTCTAGCTATATCGAATTTAGAGTGCGACCGGAGTTCTTTGTCTGCGCATCAACGGAGCGAGAAGATCGTGGTGACGCGTGTTCGTTATCTCCAGTTCTGCCTGGTGTTTTTGCTAATTCCGTGGTTCATGTCACGTTTAGACGTAGATGATGCCTGGCACCTGCATGCTGTTCGCTGGCCGGACTCTGATGCGCGCTGAGTGCGTTTAATGTCCGGTGCGTAAAGGAGAGCGCTCGCGGTTTTGCGCGGCTTTTCCGTTCTCTGTATCCGTGGCACGGCGTCGACTCCTGCGTTTCGGTGGCCGTCGCTGATGCCAATGCGGTACACGGGAGCTCGGGGGTGTTGAGAGAGAGAGGCACGTGTCACCGTCAGCCTGCCAATGCTAAGAGTCTCGCGCGTCTCCGGTTCCCAGTGCGCGCGCTACTCCGCACCGACAAAAAACGGTGTAAAGATTTGCTGCATTTCTAGGGGAGGTGCTTGCAGGACCCCATCCTCCTCTCCACTCTCATTATGCCCAGTATACTCGGTCACAACACCTAATGGCATCCGGGGTCTCATAGTGTTGCATAACTTTACGTCTATATAAACCGTCTCCACGCAGCGCACTAGGTCTTACATGGACACTAAAAGTGTTTTTGAAGTATTCTTCTTGTGCTTTCCTGTCGCATCTCGAAATCTACAGTTTTTATTGCTTCAGATGAAGGTTTAGAACTCATTTTCAACGAAAGGAACCGTGCCACCCTCGAGCTGGTGTTGGAATACTCTTTTGAACGGATTTAAAAGCTTCCTTCATTCGACAAGAGAATGAGCAAGAAATGCGCCGCTGATTTGAATTCGATTTTACTGATTTAGATTTTTGGTCGACTTTATAGCTATTAAGTTATCTTAAATTTTGCGTTTCAATTTGTAAAATAAAATAGCAAGGATGTTTCTCCTGGATTATTTGTCATGGTGCAGAAATATTGCGCATTGGGCTGTTCATCTGCATCATGTTCTCGGACTCTTTTTAAAGTGAATGAAGACGATTTTGAAAAGTTATTAAGCGATAGAAAAAAGTATATTTTTTCTCTGATGGAATTTTTCATTCATCTGCTGTCGCATGTATTCATCATATTCATGTGTACTTTATGAAAGCGCAGTTCTGATTCCTGCAAACAAGCGATGCTTTATAAAATCATTTAGGCCTATGAGCACATTACAGTCGTGTTCGTTCGTTTTCATTCTTGAAAGAAATGAATTCTAAATCAGTATCAAGACAATGATACTCGTGCGTTAAAGAATTAAACTAAAAAAAATGAATAAATGTTGCTCTGATTACATAGGCTATATATTAGATGTAATGTCCTGCTAAAATGTAAACGAATAATCAAAACGTTATTATATTTTCTACAAAAATAATATTTCAGTTGAAATAAATAAATGCTGCAAATCGATTTTATAGAAGGTTATTAAACGTGTAGCAGACGGTTATGTTAAAATGATGCAAATGTGTCATTATTTCGAACGTTGAGCTGTGAAGAAAAGAAACACTTTGACAAATTCAGAAAACGGATAGTTTGACTAAATCTAAATGTTTTATTAATAGGCTATTATTCTAGGTAAAATATCATCTAATTCCTTAAATGTGATGCTAATTTTGGTCAGGGGTTTCCAATGAACGTCGTTTCACTATAAAAGTATTTCTCATTTATCTTCTGCGTCATGTAGGCTATATACTGTGTATAGAATTCGTGCTGGCCTGTGTTCGCCGTATATAATCTCTCATATCAGTCTTCCCCCGGAGATGCTCTTTATCCCGCAGGCTGCGCTCGGCCTCGGCTGCCCGGTGGGAGCGGAAGGGTTAATCGGTGTGGCGTTATCAGGCGATTCACAGCTGCGACAATACAATCAGGACAAGAGCAGACGCACACGGGCTTTATCCGGCGCGTTTCAGATATACATTTAAAGGGAAAAATATATATATATTTTTTTATATATGAATAGTTCATATATAAGTGCTATCTGGAATTTTCTTCTAAAATTTGAAGCACAAAACCAGTCATAAGCGTCCATTTTTGTGAAATTGAGACGTATGCATCATCTGAAAGCTGAATAAATGAGCTTTCCATTGATGTATGGTTTGTTAGGATAGCACAATATTAGAAAATCTGGAATCTGAGGGTGCAAAAAAATCTAAATATTGAGAAAATCATCTTTAAAGTTGTCCAAATGAAGTTCTTAGCAATGCATATTACTAATCAAACATTACGTTTATGGTAGGAAATTTACTAAATATCTTCAAGGAACATGATCTTTACTTAATATCCTAATGATTTTTGGCATAAAAGAGAAATGTATAATTGTGACCCATACAATGTATTGTTGGCTATTGCTACAAATATCCCCCAGCGACTCAACACTGCTTCTGTGCTGCAGGGACACGAATAAGCATTTTTGTCAGGCTGTCATGTGTACAGTAGGTTCAATAATTTAATTTTAATGGCAATGAAGTGAAATAACTGAACATAAATAGAGGAGCCTGACAAAATGCTCATTTTGGAAGAAAATTTCAGATGGCACTTTTGCACTCGTATATAAAAATAAATTACGGGGAGAAGTAGTAACAGTAAGAGTGCCGATGAGAATTATAATAGCAGCCGACTTTGTAAGCAATGTGGTGATGACTTATCCTGGTCAAATTTATATTTTGCATATATGAAATATAATATATACCTTCATACACATGCAACCGGACATCTCTTTTTGGCTAAATCCAAGGCTAGAGATGTAGCTGCTAGATTTACTAATCTGATTCATTATGTTGTATCGACACTCTTTGCAAGGAGCCCGTGTGTTGTAAAGCCGCTCAGGATCTGTGAAGTCACTGTTCTTCGGTGTGAAAAAGCATCAGATTGATTTTCCTCACCTCTACAGCCACTATTACCTGGCGCCATGTTTGCAATCATTCCCATTCTGTCTGCTCTTGCTGTCACCGTGGCTCAGTTCTGTGTGTTTTCACTGGTAAAGTCATGTGATTCTCAGGAACTCATTTCATGTGTATTTTGGCATAGTGAATGTGATGGCACGTCCTCCCTGCTTCTCATGCAGTTTATTACCCTTCAGAAGAATCATAGAGGGCAGTAAGAGGTCAGGGTGCTTCTCCCAGGAGCCTCTCCGCACATAATCCTCAATCTGTCCCCCGGGACACTGATCCAGGATCAGTCAGGTGTGTCGCACTGCTGTCTTTGTCAGTGATTCAATGCTATCTCGCTCCGCAAGGTGATCTCAAGCAAGCTATTGTTGAAGAACAGCAGTGTCATGATTCTGTCTGTCTTTTTGTGTTATCACGGTGCATCCTGGAGTCTGAAACAAAAGGATTTGGCCAGACAAATGATCAGTCCGGTCCTTTGTCCCTGTGGCTGCTTCATTCGGCTCTGTCCTTTTTCTCATTACACACTTCACTGAGCCGAGCTAGTGTAGCAGAGCAACTCCCTCTTCTTCTGCTGCTGTATAGAGACAGATCATTAATTAGCTTCACACTGAAGACTATGGGACGCAGAGTAATGAGGCTTATCGTTCACTGCAGACAAACTCACATCTGCGAGCTCATGTCAAATGAAAAAGTGTAGATCTGAAGACTTTCCAAAAGGTTTAAGAATTTGTACTTGAAGGGCTGCATTTGGATCCAAAACACACATTCTGCATTACAGTGTTGCCCACAGTACTGAACAACATATTTGGTTCCCTGAAATACCTTTCAGTGTTTTTAGTTCTTTAAGATTATATATGGAACCTTTTCTACCTTTCTACTCTTGTGCAATGGAAGATTCCATGGATCCTAAAGGTTCTTCATGGAACCATCAATTAACCTTTAATTTTAATAAGTGTATGTTTTTTTTCTTCACTGCATTTTAAAGAACCAGCACTCTTAAAAATAAATGTTCCAGAAGGGCGTTTTGCTGTGAAAGGTTCTTTATTGGCATTGATGGTTCCATGAAGAACCTTTAACATCCATGGAGCCTTTCCATTGCTCAAACTCTTCTTTATAGTGGAAAAGGGTCTTTAGATTTTTTAAATGAAAGGCAAAAATGTTCTTTTTAAGAACTGATCACTGAAAGGTTCTTTGAGGAACCAAAACTGGTTCTTCTGTGGCATCACTGCAAAAAACAAAAACTCTTTTGGAACCTTTATTTTTAAGAGTGCATAGAAGAATCATCTTTGGTTCCTCAAAGAACCTTACAGTGAACAGTTCTTAAAAGAACCATTTTTAAAATCTTAAGAACCTCTTCCACCATAAATAACCTTTTGTCCAGTGGAAAGGATCCATTATGTTAAAGGTTCTTCATGATGCCAATAAAGAGTGCGTATATGCTTTGCATTGCATTTCAAATGAGAGCAAAAGCTATTTTATCTTTATGCTTCAGACACGGTATGAAACCGTCAGCCGACCCACTGGCAGCCTCTTCTGCGGCTCAGCGAGGCAGAAAATAACACATAACACACTTCAATTAGAGAGCCAAACTGAAAAGACACGCGAGTCTCTGGGGGCCGTGGCGCAGCGAAATTAGCCAATCGCGTGCATTGGCCCCTCTCCGAATCCATTACTATTAGCATCACAATGCCAAGTACATTATTGTGCTGATTAGCCGCTATCAGAACAGATATGTGCTGCTTTTATAAGTGGAGTCACTAGTTCCCAAAAACAGTGTCAGCAGTGGTTCATATGCTATTGTGACGGCCCCTGATTTGCTTATATTTTTTGGTTATATTAGATAAATTAACATTTAGAACAACAAATAGCTATAGTTCATCCACACAGGCTTACCTAAACATATTTTAGACTCTGATTGCTTTTAAATGAAGCTAATTATAATACCCCAGCTAGCAAAATTATGTTCTAAGAATGTTTTGCTAACAGTAGGTTTATGAAATGTTATTTCTGAATGTTCGAAACATCCAGTTTTAAATTTTTAAAAAAAATGCAAACGTTAGGGGAACATTTCATTTTTATAATTTTCCAAATATGGAAACGTTACTTTTGAATGTTCTCTGAACATTCTCAAACAATTTGTAACATTTAAAAAATGTTGGATGAAGATCACTAAAACACTAAAACATTTCAGAAATAAAACATTCCGTGAATTATATAAATAATGCTTTTGTGAATATTATTGAGAGTATTAGATAATAACAAATTATTGGAAAATGTTTTTTCATTTATTTATTAATTTACAAAAACATTTAGTTCAATTCATTATTTATTATCTGTTTATCTATCTGTCTAAATAAATATATATATCGGTCAAAATGCATGATATAAAAAATAGCATTTATATATATATATATATATATATATATATATACAGTATATATGGGATATTTTGCCATCTAACAATCTGAAATAAACCAGCAAATGATCGTATTAATTCAATGAGGCAGAGACGTGTAGAGAGCATAAGAACAAAAACAGAAAAATCACATCCCATAACTCTAATAAATTCATCCCTTTTAGCCATAAACACACACATATGAGACTGAAATCCAGGTGGTCTTTTGGTAACCACTTAAAAGCCTTTTCATTTATCCTAATGCGCCTGTTTAATGGCCTATTATGAGATCCCGGGAGAGATGTGGGTTATATTAACCCTGCTAGAGCAGAGAATGAACACAGCTCTGTCTCTCTCTCTCTCACACACACACACACACACACACACACACACACACACACACACACACACACACACCTCTGTCTCTCT
>NW_015505812.1:28749-41561 GCF_001515645.1 Sinocyclocheilus grahami
CACACACACACACACTCTCTCACACACACACACACACACTCTCTCACACACACACACACACACTCTCTCACACACACACACACACACTCTCTCACACACACACACACACACTCTCTCACACACACACACACACACTCTCTCACACACACACACACACACTCTCTCACACACACACACACACACACACACACACACACACACACACACACACACACACACTTCAATGTCTCTCTCTCTTTACATGTCAGATACAAGAGTATCCTATCTTTTCTCAAGTGACCTGCATATATTCAAACGTGTGTCTTTCCTTGTTGATTGCTGCCGTTGTGTTTTCCTCTGGCGGTCCAGGCGGTGCTATTTCTAGCGGTCTTGACTCACTCCATCACCTTGTGGATTTTCTCTCCTTGTTCCCCCCCGCCAGGACACATTAACATTGTAATTGCCTTTTAGCCCTCTCCTTTGAACACACTGTAAACGGCAGTGCTCCTCTGGGATGGAGAGCCTGAGGCCTACACAATCAACACAGCAATCTGTTTCTATTATGTGCTTCTTACAGCCACGGCTATCATCCATTATAGACTGATACATAGACTGTGTGTGTGTGTGTGAGAGAGAGTGTGTGTATGTGTGTGTGTGTGAAAATACTAATAAATATTAGTCAATGGGGAATGCAAACTTATTTTCCCTTTGAATTTAGTTCATTCTTCCAAGCCCATTGGCAGATATTTGTTCTTGTTTTGATCATAAACTCACTTCAGTTTGATACATTTTTCAGAAAGCAACAATCTTAAATCATGTTGCTTCAGTAAATGTATCTTCAGTTCAGAATTCTCAGATATTTGCACTGAATTAAACTGTGTTTAAAACCATCTTTATATTTTATTGCAGTTGGAAGATGTGTAACTCGCAGCATAAAGCCTGCTTTTAGCCTGCTAGTTTAAGTAAAAATAATTAACATTAACATTTTTTGTCTTTGTTGTTTAATAATTTCTGCATCAAGGGTTTTCGCTTAAATAAATGTTTAAAAAAATTTTTTTTTCATTCACACAGTTGTATTTTCAAACTTTGAATTGCTGCTAATACAACTCATTTTGCTCCCTATACCCTGCTGAATAATCCAGCATAAACTGGTTTATGCTGGTATAGTGCTGGTCCAGGCTGGTATAGTGCTGGGTCAGGCTGGTTAGTGCTGGTATAGTGCTGGTCCAGGCTGGTTTATGCTGGTATAGTGCTGGTCCAGGCTGGTATAGTGCTGGGTCAGGCTGGTTAATGCTGGTATAGTGCTGGTCCAGGCTGGTATAGTGCTGGGTCAGGCTGGTTAATGCTGGTATAGTGCTGGTCCAGGCTGGTATAGTGCTGGGTCAGGCTGGTTAATGCTGGTATAGTGCTGGTCCAGGCTGGTATAGTGCTGGGTCAGGCTGGTTAATGCTGGTATAGTGCTGGTCCAGGCTGGTATAGTGCTGGGTCAGGCTGGTTAATGCTGGTATAGTGCTGGTCCAGGCTGGTATAGTGCTGGGTCAGGCTGGTTAATGCTGGTATAGTGCTGGTCCAGGCTGGTATAGTGCTGGGTCAGGCTGGTTAATGCTGGTATAGTGCTGGTCCAGGCTGGTATAGTGCTGGGTCAGGCTGGTTAATGCTGGTATAGTGCTGGTCCAGGCTGGTATAGTGCTGGGTCAGGCTGGTTAATGCTGGTATAGTGCTGGTCCAGGCTGGTATAGTGCTGGGTCAGGCTGGTTAATGCTGGTATAGTGCTGGTCCAGGCTGGTATAGTGCTGGGTCAGGCTGGTTAATGCTGGTATAGTGCTGGTCCAGGCTGGTATAGTGCTGGGTCAGGCTGGTTAATGCTGGTATAGTGCTGGTCCAGGCTGGTATAGTGCTGGGTCAGGCTGGTTAATGCTGGTATAGTGCTGGTCCAGGCTGGTATAGTGCTGGGTCAGGCTGGTTAATGCTGGTATAGTGCTGGTCCAGGCTGGTATAGTGCTGGGTCAGGCTGGTTAATGCTGGTATAGTGCTGGTCCAGGCTGGTATAGTGCTGGGTCAGGCTGGTTAATGCTGGTATAGTGCTGGTCCAGGCTGGTATAGTGCTGGGTCAGGCTGGTTAATGCTGGTATAGTGCTGGTCCAGGCTGGTATAGTGCTGGGTCAGGCTGGTTAATGCTGGTATAGTGCTGGTCCAGGCTGGTATAGTGCTGGGTCAGGCTGGTTAATGCTGGTATAGTGCTGGTCCAGGCTGGTATAGTGCTGGGTCAGGCTGGTTAATGCTGGTATAGTGCTGGTCCAGGCTGGTATAGTGCTGGGTCAGGCTGGTTAATGCTGGTATAGTGCTGGTCCAGGCTGGTATAGTGCTGGGTCAGGCTGGTTAATGCTGGTATAGTGCTGGTCCAGGCTGGTATAGTGCTGGGTCAGGCTGGTTAATGCTGGTATAGTGCTGGTCCAGGCTGGTATAGTGCTGGGTCAGGCTGGTTAATGCTGGTATAGTGCTGGTCCAGGCTGGTATAGTGCTGGGTCAGGCTGGTTAATGCTGGTATAGTGCTGGTCCAGGCTGGTTTATGCTGGTATAGTGCTGGTCCAGGCTGGTTTATGCTGGTATAGTGCTGGTCCAGGGTGGTTTATGCTGGTTAGTGCTGGTCTAGACTGGTTTATGCTAGTATAGTGCTGGTCTAGCTGGTGGACCAGCATATTCATTCTGTTCTCAAGCAAAATGGAGCTGGTGATGCTGGTTCACCAGCATGGTCTTGCAGGGTTTAGTATCAGTAGACTAGCTGTCTGTATGCAAGCAGTGTTTTGGGGACAAACAGTTTTTGCTTGCATATTTCTCTATTTAACACATTAATAATGCAAAAGAAAAACAATATAAGGTTTAAACATATGATTTATTGAATTATATCATAACTTTGTAATTTATTTAGCTCCCTCTACTGAAAGTAAAATTTTAATTGCTTTAGTTATGATTACAGTATTAATCAATGTAAGGGGTAAACTGGTAAAGCATTTCAAAGCATTAAAGGAATTGTCTCCTTTTTTTAAATAAGATATGTACACAAATCGGTTAAAAAGAGCTTGTGTACATTGCATTAGAAACATTCAGAGATATGAAAATAAAAAAATGTCTAATAGAAGCTTAAAGGGTTAGTTCACCCAAAAATGAAAATTCTGTCATTAATTACTCACCCTCATGTCTTCCCAAACCCGCGAGACCTCCATTCATCTTCAGAACACAAATTAAGATGTTTTTGATTAAATCCGATGGTTTTCTGCAAACATGTCACCAGCAACATGTGCCTTTCTTTATTAAATAACTTTTTTAAATTAATTTGGAAAATTGACTTGGTCTTTAACTACAAAAGCACACTAAGAAACATGATATGGAACATATACACAAGTTTAGTTGTGGTCTTGGTGGGATTATACTAGCACCCAAAAGACAAGTGTGGGTCCACCAGCACACCAGCATCCCAAGCTGATCCCAGCATAATCAATAATATAATAATCAATATCATAATCTCAACCTACCTTATGCTGGTGAGCAGCAATGCTGGATTTTTTAACAGGGCAGACATACTTTTAGAGAACATATTGATGTCAGTTTATGCCTGGATGGATAAAATGTTTTTTTTATAGATTTGTCCATCGTTCTAATGTGCATGGCTATTAGAAGTCCCAATTTTCTTTTTCATATCACTATACTATAATTCCAGTAAAACCTTTGAATTCAAACAATGAGTGTTAATGAAAGTCATATCAA
Organism: Sinocyclocheilus grahami; assembly: GCF_001515645.1. NCBI lineage: Eukaryota > Metazoa > Chordata > Actinopteri > Cypriniformes > Cyprinidae > Sinocyclocheilus > Sinocyclocheilus grahami. Next base: position 32,494 of record NW_015505812.1, read on the forward strand.
CCTAGTCTTACATTTGAACATGAACAGAATCCATGTCATGATGTTAGAGGAACATGAGTCGATTCATGGTTTTCTCAGGGGTCTTCTTCTTTAACTGACTGGTGCTGGACTCAGAGAGGGGTCAAAGGCGATGTGGGTCAGACCCGAGGGCATCAGTAAACGCACCCCCACATGTGTTTGATCAGAGCCGAGCCCCGAGGCGGCAGTCGCTGTGAGCTTTTTTTTCCCTATTGACTCAAAGACACATTGCACACATGTGTGAACGAAACACTTCAGACCAGTATGGATCTGGACCACACCTTGTGCAGTTTAATAGCCCTATCAGAAATGTGTGAAAATGTCCTTACAATGTCAGAAAGTTGCAAAACACATTCATTTCAGTTCATTTACATTGCACAGAAGCACTTCTGAAGTGGCATTTTTATGCACTGTTTAATGCAGCTCAAAGGTGGCATAAATGCATTTACACAGCGAATACAACTGTATGCTTAAAATAAGATATGTACACAAATCGGTTAAAAAGAGCTTGTGTACATTGCATTAGAAACATTCAGAGATATGAAAATAAAAAATAATAGAAGCTTAAAGGGTTATTTCACCCAAAAATGAAAATTCTGTCATTAATTACTCACCCTCATGTCTTCCCAAACCCGCGAGACCTCCATTCATCTTCAGAACACAAATTAAGATGTTTTTGATTAAATCCGATGGTTTTCTGCAAACATGTCACCAGCAACATGTGCTTTTCTTTATTAAATAACTTTTTTAAATTAATTTGGAAAATTGACTTGGTCTTTAACTACAAAAGCACACTAAGAAACATGATATGGAACATATACACAAGTTTAGTTGTGGTCTTGGTGGGATTATACTAGCACCCAAAAGACAAGTGTGGGTCCACCAGCACACCAGCATCCCAAGCTGATCCCAGCATAATCAATAATATAATAATCAATATCATAATCTCAACCTACCTTATGCTGGTGAGCAGCAATGCTGGATTTTTTAACAGGGCAGACATACTTTTAGAGAACATATTGATGTCAGTTTATGCCTGGATGGATAAAATGTTTTTTTTATAGATTTGTCCATCGTTCTAATGTGCATGGCTATTAGAAGTCCCAATTTTCTTTTTCATATCACTATACTATAATTCCAGTAAAACCTTTGAATTCAAACAATGAGTGTTAATGAAAGTCATATCAACCTAGTCTTACATTTGAACATGAACAGAATCCATGTCATGATGTTAGAGGAACATGAGTCGATTCATGGTTTTCTCAGGGGTCTTCTTCTTTAACTGACTGGTGCTGGACTCAGAGAGGGGTCAAAGGCGATGTGGGTCAGACCCGAGGGCATCAGTAAACGCACCCCCACATGTGTTTGATCAGAGCCGAGCCCCGAGGCGGCAGTCGCTGTGAGCTTTTTTTTCCCTATTGACTCAAAGACACATTGCACACATGTGTGAACGAAACACTTCAGACCAGTATGGATCTGGACCACACCTTGTGCAGTTTAATAGCCCTATCAGAAATGTGTGAAAATGTCCTTACAATGTCAGAAAGTTGCAAAACACATTCATTTCAGTTCATTTACATTGCACAGAAGCACTTCTGAAGTGGCATTTTTATGCACTGTTTAATGCAGCTCAAAGGTGGCATAAATGCATTTACACAGCGAATACAACTGTATGCTTTGACATTAGGGGCTGAGTTGGGTCGGAGCAAGCATAATAGCTTGGATTTTATGTGGCATTGGGTCTTTAGGGCCCTATGATTTCGGCGATGGGGAAAAACGCGGATGGAATCGCAGAATCCAGTCATAAAAATGGAATTTACTGTATAATGCGGAATGTCACGGAATTTGCCAAATATTGGGTGAATAAATCAAAAGTATGTCAGTATACTTAAATCAAAATCAATATATGAGTACATAATCTCTAGAACTGCTCTGAATGTCACTTCGTGAGCATTTTACCATTTCTTTGGAGAAAAATCTATTGTCATATCACATACAAACAGAAACGTAAAGTACTTCACAGCAACCCGTCAAAATAAAAGTTCAGTTTAACTTGAAGAAACTGTGAAAGAAATATATTACTTAATGTAATGGTAGTACTACTACTTCTAATACAATGATTATTAAAATTATTTTTTGGGGAATATTTACCAGAAAAAATTATTTAGCAGAATTTCTTTACCAAAAAAATGTAAATACACAACACAGAAAAAAAATAAAAAATAAAATACAAATTATTTTTTTGTAAAATCAATTAATTAGAGACGCTTTTGATTTTTAAAATGTAATAAAACCATTCAAATGAAATCCAGAAAATTTATGGAAAATGCAGAATTTGGTAAAAACATTTTTTTATTGAATTTGGCACAGCTGGAGCTCATTTAGTTAATCTTCTTAACTAACACAATACGTATATACAGTAGTGGCCAAAATGATTAGAACTGCAAGATTTCCAGCAGCTAAAAATGGTTTTAAGTCAGTTATTTCTATCTTTTGCTGTAGCGTGTCAGTAGGAAATAGTTAATATTTCCAAATATTCATTTTGGCCATTAATTGTAATAATGCAGTGAGATGTTTGTTTCAAGAAACCTCCTGCAAAGCTACAGTGCTGTTAACAGTTTGAGGCACTTGTGTAAAAATGCTGTGAAATGAGGATGCTGTCAAAAATAGATTTTCTTTATCAGTTAACTTCTATTAACTGAATGAAACCAACATTTGGTGTGAGCATCTTTGTGTTTAAAGCAGCTTTTGCCCTCGGTGCACTATATATTAGATATTAGAGGCTGAAGCGGGTCAGAGCAGGCATAATTGTGACCCTGGACCACAAAACAATAAATTTTTTGAAACTGAGATTGATAAAGATGAATAAAGTAGCTTTCCATTGATGCATGGTTTGTTAGGATCGGACAATATTTGGCTGAGATACAACTATTTGAAAATCTGGAATCTGAGGGTGCAAAAAAATCTAAATATTGAGAAAATCATCTTTAAAGTTGTTCAAATGAAGTTCTTAGCAATGCATATTACTAATCAAACATTAAGTTTTGATATATTTACGGTAGGAGATTTACAAAATATCTTCATGGAACATGATCTTAATATCCTAATGATTTTTGGCATAAAAGAGAAATGTATAATTGTGACCCATACAATGTATTGTTGGCTATTGCTACAAATACTCAACACTGCTTTTGTGCTGCAGAGTCACAATTTAGTTTTATGTGGCATCACATCTTTACACTGAGTTTTAAGCAGGCACAGAGCAGCCTTAACTCTGCTGTGTAAAGATGCCTCATGTTTAGTTCCTCAAAAGTTGAAGCAAACTGAGAATACTCATGAGTGGAGCTCTTTCTGGCGTCTCATGTATAGCGTTGCAGCAGGTGGTGCGTCTCTGTTGGCAGAGGTTCATCGGGGCTCCACCCCGCAGTCCCGCTGCCCTTTAAAACACCCGCTTTCTTTCACAGGTCTTGCTCTGAGGTCAAGTATGTGTCGCGTGCATCAGCTCTTCACGACCGCAGCCGTCTACTGCAGAGTTTGGAGGGTTTATGTTTCTGGCAGCTGTGCTTTGAGTATGATGAGGTCAATATCAACGATCTCGCTTGTTTCTGTCCACTTTCTTTCTTCAGATGTAAAAGCCGAACGCTGTCATTCCCCTTTTTAAAAACGCGTCTCTTCTGCATCACAAAGCGTGCAGCGTAATACAATGTCGTGTGCCTTCAACTGTGACATGACAAATGCACATCTCTGTAGAAAAGCAAACACAGAGCTGTACATATCCTGTAGGGTTCCATTATCTCGTCTCCTCACAGCGAAATCAAAGACTATTCATTCTGTTTGCTGTGGAATTAGTCCATTTGTCTTTTCCCATTATCTGACATTGTGGACGGGCCCCTCAATCATGTGCTCGGTTACATGAAAACAATATATATGCGAATAATACGCTTCTGAAATGTGGTGTTCATAAGAATGCCTCTGCTATTTATGTGTTATGGATGGATGTTTTAATGGAAAAAAATCTAGCTTTTTTTGTACCAGTTCCAGTCAATACAGGTTCCATTGGAATCACAACACCAGTCATAGTGTTAAGATTTTAAATGTTTTTGAAAGAAGTGCTCAATGCATTTATTTGATATAAAAATTCAGTAAAAATTGTGAAATATTATTACAATGTAAAACAGCTGTTTCTATATGAATATCTGTTAAACTGTAATGTATTTCTGTGATGTGCAGCTGTATTTTCAGCATCATTCCTCCAGTCTTCAGTGTCACATGATCTTCAGAAATCAGTATAATATGCTGATCTGCTGCTCAAGAAACATTTCTGATTATTATTAATGTTGAAAACAGTTGTGCTGCACAATATTTTTGTGAAAACTGTCATACAAAAGTGACTGTAAAGATGTTACAAAAGATTTCTATTTCAACTAAATCCTGAAAAATAAAATGTATCATGGCATCACAAAAATAAATTACATTTTACAATATATTCACATAGAAAACAGTTATTTGAAATTGTAATAATATTTCACAATATTACTGTTTTTACTGCATTTTTAATCAAATAAATTCAGCCTTAGTAAGCAGAAGAGATTATATGGTGTTAACTTTATATATTTGTAATTTGAGTGTTCAAATGAATTTTTTAGCCCAAGAATCATCGTGATGACATGAGGGAGAGTAAATGATTTTAATTTTTGATCAGCTCCTCTCTTATGTTCTTTTTGTCCGTCTTACTGTCTGTGTCGTGCTGTAGCTGTAATGGAGGGATAATGGCAACTTGCCTTGGTGTCAGGAAGGCACGCGCACACACACACACACACACACACACTCACTCACACACACACACACACACACACACACTCACACACACACACAGTTATCATGTCGCTACTCCTCACACCTGATCACAGATAATCACTCTTGAAAGGTGCCATTTTTATCTGCTGCTACAGCTGCAATTCAGGCAGAGAAAGAAGCAGCATAAATAGCTCTGCTGTCTGTCTGTGTTTCTGTCTGTCTGCGTTTCTGTCTGTCTGTGTTTCTGTCTGTCTGTCTGCATGTCTGTCTGTCTCTGCGTTTCTGTCTGTCTGCGTTTCTGTCTGTCTGTCTCTGCGTTTCTGTCTGTCTGTGTTTCTGTCTGTCTGTGTTTCTGTCTGTCTGCGTTTCTGTGTTTCTGTCTGTCTGTGTTTCTGTCTGTCTGCGTTTCTGTCTGTCTGTCTCTGCGTTTCGGTCTGTCTGTGTTTCTGTCTGTCTGTCGGTTTCTGTCTGCTGTGAGGTGAGAACAGCTCTTGGCTTTATTAACAGCTGTGACCCTCCATCCTCTCATCACAAACACACTTTAATCCTGCTCTCTGTGAAATATTTGACCCGTTATGATTTATGATTAATTACATTTGTATTCAGCTTTAGTCTTGTTTGAATGGGAGTTTTCTGACTGAGGCGGATTAGATATGTTTTATATAATGACCTGTATCTCTGAACAGTGTCAGAGAGGAAGACGAACCTCTGGAGTCAGTGTGTGATGGCTAGTGAAGGGCTTCTGGTTAACTGTAGGTAAATGCCAGACAGCTTCAACAAACATGATGAGCTCTGGTGTGTCCATGAGGATGATCATAAAAACAGCTTGAAGAGGCAGTGAGTGTGTGTGTGTGTGTGTGTGTGTGTGTGTGAAAGTGTGTGTGTGTGTGTGTGTGTGTGAGTGTGTGTGTCTGTGTGTATGAGAGTGTGTGTGTGTGCATGCGCGTTTTTGTGACATGAGGACGCAAATTTGTATAATGACAGGTATTACAAGGAGAAGGTGACTTATGAGGACATTACCCCATGTCCTCCTTTTTCAAAACGCTTATAAATCATAGAGAGTGAGTTTTTTTGAGAAAGTAAAAATGCACAAGTTTTCTGTAAGGGGTAGGTTTAGGGGTAGGGCAATAGAAAATACAGTATGTACAGTAGAAAAACCATTACGCCTATGGAATGTCCCCACAATTCACAAAAACAAACATGTGTGTGTGTGTGTGAGTGTGTGTGTGTGTGTGTGTGAGAGAGAGAGAGTGTGTGTGCGTGTTTATGAGGACACAAATTTGCATAATAACATGGGTATGACATAGGTATTACAACGAGAAGGTGATTTATGAGGACATTTTCAGTGTCCCCATAATTCAAAAGGCTTATAAATAATTCAGAATTTGTTTTTTTGAAAATCTGAAATGGCAGAAAGTCTCCTGTGAGGGGTAGGTTTAGGGGTAGGGTTGGTGTAGGGCAATAGAATATACGGTCTGTACAGTATAAAAACCATTACGCCTATGGAGAGTGCCCATAAACCATAAAAACAAAACCATGAGAATCAGCGTCTGGTTCAGATTTCACCCCTGAAGAGAGACTTTGGTCGAATTCTGCAGCACAGCTGAAATAAACTGCTCAGTGTGCCGCCAAATCAAGCAGAAGAGCAGAAGGAGTGTGTGAAAGACAGACAGAGAGACACACATCAAAACATGAAACCTTTGAGTGACTTTGTGGGAAAATCTGTAAATATTCAGACTAGCATTTGATCAGTAACTCCAGCTGTCTCACTCTCCTATGAAACACACAGACAGACAGAAACCCTGAGAGTCAGCGGGCGGTGGATTGTTCAGTCTGAGCATCAAAAGGCAAAACACAGATAATTTCAGTGCCTCTAATACACACTATTATTGATATTACTACACATTGGTTGCCATGGTTATCTATTTAGCTTTGGACGTGAATGGAGAGTGACTTCTGTGCTCTGGTTTAGAGGAGCGTCTGTGGGCCGTTTTCCAAGATAGTTGCCATGGTCACGGTAATTGGGTGGCAGAAATAAGGGCAGGAGACGACAGAAATCCACAGAAAGAGACAAACTGGAAGCACCAGAGGAAACCTGTCTGTCTTCTGGACATCCAGGACCAGGAATTTTAGACAAACTATTTGGAGAAAAATAATCAAACAAACAGCTTTTACATCAGTGTTTCAGCTCTGCTTAGCACAGATGCTTAATGCATTCATGGGACAGGTGTACTTGAGTTGGGCAAACACCGCGTCTGATTGGCCAGCGGAGAATCAAAGCAAGCACGAGCTGCTCTTTAATGCGTCTGTTTTTCAATGGCCTCACAAAAGACTGAATGAGAGGCTTTCCTCTGCCAATCTCTTGTATTTCCAAACATTCATTCACCGATACACCTTTACTGGTTGTTTTTATATCTGTCAATCTTTAATTTAGTTCTATTTAACTAAACGATATGAGGATTTTTTTAAATAAATGATTATATTTATGCTTCATATTTGCATGTGGAAAGGAGTGGAAAGGCTTTTATTTTAATCGGACTCATTTCCTCCGCTGGATTAAACTGTGATTTGAATATCTTTGAAGGTCTTTGACGGGATCGGTGGGTTTCTGCTCCTGCTGCATGTGAGATAGCGCTCTGGCCCTTACTGCCATCATTAATTTAAATGCTAATAGATTCTCTATGAGGCCTTTTAGAGAGTGTCTGACTCATCCTCACGTGTGTGTGTGTGTGTGGTTCTGGTATTCCCTATGTTATGGGGACAAAATGTCCAATATCCAAAACCCTTGTCCTTGTGAGGAAATTTTTTGGTCCCCATGAGGAAATAAGCTTATAAATTACACAGAATGAAGTGTTTTGAGAAAGTAAATATTGCCTGTAGTTGTGTGTGAGGGGTAGGTTTAGGGGTAGGGTTGGTGTAGGGCAATAGAATATACGGTCTGTACAGTATAAAAACCATTACGCCTATGGAGAGTCCCCACTTTTCACAAAAACAAACCTGTGTGTGTGTGTGTGTGTCTGTGAGTGTGTGTGCACAAAGTCTCCTGTGAGGGGTAGGTTTAGGGGTAGGGTTGGTGTAGGGCAATAGAATATACGGTCTGTACAGTATAAAAACCATTACGCCTATGGAGAGTCCCCACTTTTCACAAAAACAAACCTGTGTGTGTGTGTGTGTGTCTGTGAGTGTGTGTGCACAAAGTCTCCTGTGAGGGGTAGGTTTAGGGGTAGGGTTGGTGTAGGGCAATAGAATATACGGTCTGTACAGTATAAAAACCATTACGCCTATGGAGAGTCCCCACTTTTCACAAAAACAAACCTGTGTGTGTGTGTGTGTGTCTGTGAGTGTGTGTGCACAAAGTCTCCTGTGAGGGGTAGGTTTAGGGGTAGGGTTGGTGTAGGGCAATAGAATATACGGTCTGTACAGTATAAAAACCATTACGCCTATGGAGAGTCCCCACTTTTCACAAAAACAAACCTGTGTGTGTGTGTGTGTGTCTGTGAGTGTGTGTGCACAAAGTCTCCTGTGAGGGGTAGGTTTAGGGGTAGGGTTGGTGTAGGGCAATAGAATATACGGTCTGTACAGTATAAAAACCATTACGCCTATGGAGAGTCCCCACTTTTCACAAAAACAAACCTGTGTGTGTGTGTGTGTGTCTGTGAGTGTGTGTGCACAAAGTCTCCTGTGAGGGGTAGGTTTAGGGGTAGGGTTGGTGTAGGGCAATAGAATATACGGTCTGTACAGTATAAAAACCATTACGCCTATGGAGAGTCCCCACTTTTCACAAAAACAAACCTGTGTGTGTGTGTGTGTGTCTGTGAGTGTGTGTGCACAAAGTCTCCTGTGAGGGGTAGGTTTAGGGGTAGGGTTGGTGTAGGGCAATAGAATATACGGTCTGTACAGTATAAAAACCATTACGCCTATGGAGAGTCCCCACTTTTCACAAAAACAAACCTGTGTGTGTGTGTGTGTGTCTGTGAGTGTGTGTGCACAAAGTCTCCTGTGAGGGGTAGGTTTAGGGGTAGGGTTGGTGTAGGGCAATAGAATATACGGTCTGTACAGTATAAAAACCATTACGCCTATGGAGAGTCCCCACTTTTCACAAAAACAAACCTGTGTGTGTGTGTGTGTGTGTTTGAGTGAATGTCTGTGAGTGTGTGTGTGTGTGTCTGTGAGTGTGTGTGTGTGTGTGTGTGTGTGTGTGTGTGTGTGTGTGTGTGTGTGCGTGTGTGTGTGTGTGTGTGTGCGTGAGTGTG
>NW_015505812.1:41984-49469 GCF_001515645.1 Sinocyclocheilus grahami
GTGTGTGTGTGTGCGTGTGTGTGTGTGTGTGTGTCTGTGAGTGTGTGTGTGTGTGTGTGTGTGTCTGTGAGTGTGTGGAATGGAGGCTATTGCTTTTACTGAACACTGAATTCAAATATTGCTTTATTAATTATGAATGATAATTATGAATACATGTTCTGTTTATAAAATTATATGTTTATAAAAATATGCAATTAATGTTATTATGCAAATTAATGCAATTATCGGTTTATATTTATTTTAGGACCATTTTTATTATTACTATAGTACACGGTAATGTTGAGTGTAATATTTTAGCACTAAAAATCTAACCATCACTGAGAATTATAAAAAAATAAAAAATAAACGAATGAATAAATAAGATAAAATTCAATAATAATGTTTGGACAAATTACACTAATGCAAATTTGGGGAAAATATGTTTAAATGACATGACAATAATGTCTTAATGATCTTAATGGTCCTAAAAATTTCATTCATTTTCTTTGTGCAAAATATGGATATATTTTGATAAATAGATAAATAGGAGAAAAATTTGATTTAATGAGAAAGATTTAGTCATTCAGAATGAGCACAGGTGGAAATCACAATCATAGTGACATGTTCACACACACGTCTGGTCAGCTATCCTTGTGTGGACTCTCCATAGGCGTAATGGTTTTTATACTGTACAGACCGTATATTCTATTGCCCTACACCAACCCTACCCCTAAACCTACCCCTCACAGGAGACTTTCTGCATTTTTACTTTCTCAAAAAAACTCATTCTGTGTGATTTATAAGCTTGTTTCCTCATGGGGACCAAAAATGTCCCTACAAGGTCAAAATATACTGGTATTACTATCCTTGTGGGGACATTTGGTCCTAATGTAGGGAATACCAGGTACACACACTCTCTCTCTCTATCGCTCTCTCTCTCACACATACACACACAAATGATCCATGACATGTTGCTAAGCAACGCGGGGTCTGGATTGTGCTGATAAGCGTCAGCGGTTGACTCTTGTGTGCGTCTGCGAGGAAGCTCAGGAGGAGCTGCAGGACGTCTTTCTGATGTCATGGTGTCTGTCTGTCTGTCTCACAGCTGTCTCTCTCTCTCTCTCTGTCTCACTCCGTCTCCAGTGACCCTACAACCACACACACACACACACACACACACACACACACACACACACACATGTCAGTCAGTTCAGTGTCTCCAACCAAACACTGCATCACTGCATGAGCTATTTGCAGCAGTAGTTTGAGCACACGACTCGCGTCTGTCTGTTCGTGTGAGTCGTGTGCGATCAGCGTGATTTAGCAGCACACAAAGAGAAGGTCATTTCCAACGCAGCACGTGCAGAAAAATGATAACAGAAGTGGGAAAGTGGCTCTCAAACGGGGTCAGTGTGAGCTCTCGCTGTCATTGGTGGAGGCGCCGTGCTGCACAAAGACTCTGATTGCTAATCACCTGCAATTACACTTATTCACATAATGATACCAGAATCAAAGGCCAGAAATAGCAATCCGTCTTTATCCATTCACATCTCACTGCCTGCTGTCACTCGTCCCTCCTCCATCCGTTCTGCAGCCCATTACACACACACACACATACACTCGCTCTCTCTCTCACACACACACACACACACACACACACACACACAGACATGTCAGTCAGTTCAGTGTCTCCAACCAAACACTGCATTTGCATTTGAGCTATTTGCAGCAGTAGTTTGAGCACACGACTCGCGTCTGTCTGTTCGTGTGAGTCGTGTGCGATCAGCGTGATTTAGCAGCACACAAAGAGAAGGTCATTTCCAACGCAGCACGTGCAGAAAAATGATAACAGAAGTGGGAAAGTGGCTCTCAAACGGGGTCAGTGTGAGCTCTCGCTGTCATTGGTGGAGGCGCCGTGCTGCACAAAGACTCTGATTGCTAATCACCTGCAATTACACTTATTCACATAATGATACCAGAATCAAAGGCCAGAAATAGCAATCCGTCTTTATCCATTCACATCTCACTGCCTGCTGTCACTCGTCCCTCCTCCATCCGTTCTGCAGCCCATTACACACACACACACATACACTCGCTCTCTCTCTCACACACACACACACACACACACACACACACACACACACACACACACACACACACACACACACACACACACACACACACACAGTGAGCACAGGTGGAAATCACAATCATAGTGACATGTTCACACACTGCAGATGGTCAAGTGATCTGCTCAGGTTTCTCTTTATCATATGTTATCAAGAACGTGATGTAGCTGGAAACAGCGACAGGAACACGTGATCTGACATACATGAAGAGCCAGTTAATATTTAATATAATAATAAAATTATGCATAAAAGTTTAAACATTCTAATAATTAGAATTCTCAATTCAAAAAAACAAATTAATCAAAAATATGATTTTAATGTGAAAATGAAAGAATAAATCCATATATTCTATTTGCATCTATTTCTATTATTGTCAAAAATAAGACATTTAAATTAATACACGTATGCATGAAAGTTTAAACATACTGATTCTAATATTTAAAAATAATAAAATGACGCATAAAAAGTTTAAACACATCCTAACTCTAGAATTCAAAATTCTGAAACAATCCTCATGAAAAATATTAGAACGTGAAAATGAACAAGTAAATCCATAAATTCTATTTGCATCTAATTCTATTCATGTAAAAAAGTAATAATTAAAAAAAAATTATGCATACAGTTTAATCATTCTAATTCTAATATTTAAAATAATAATACAATTATGCATAAACACATTCTCATTCTTATATTTAAAAATAATAAAACTATGCATAAAAGCACATTCTGACTCTAGAATTAAAATAAAAAAATCTAAACCTGAACAAAAACATTATAATGTGAAAATGAACAAGAAAATCCATAAATTGTATTTGCATCTAATTCTATTAAAAACAAAAATATTTAAAATAATAAAAATGTTTAAATAAATAATATAAAATTAGAAAAATACAGAAACATGCAGCTAAAACAAACAATTCCAGGCAGTATTGCTTCACAGTTAATAATGCAAAATCATTACATTTCATATTTAAATATGATATGCAATATTCAAAATATTAGAATAGAGCATACATCTGAATATAGCTGAGCTGTTTTGGTTGCATCGGTGCTCAGAGAGAAACTAGTTTTCTGGGTCACATCTACAATCATATCAGTCCATTCTCTCTGAACCCGCATGAAGAGCTGGCTCATCAGTAACAGAATAACACGTCACTAAATGCAGTAAAAGTAGCTGTAAATGCTAATTCAGTGATTTATCAAGACGAGCGAATCACGTCTGTGTGTCACTGATAGTATTGACACACTGGATAAAAACACATCAGAACTCACACTGAATTCAGATCATTCAGAGTCATTTATTACATCATCAATGCAAACCTGTTTACAAAAGCCGTCGTCACATTTACAAGCGTTTAATGCCATGTCCTTCACATTACAGGAGCGGTGACCTTCCTCCTCGTATTCCTCTCTTGTTTTCCAGAATAATTATCGAAACGTTCTCAAATCTAGATGCATTTACTGGAGATGCAATATGACACGAAACATCCGAGAAATGATCAAAATGAAGTGAGTTTATGATTAAAACAAGAACAAATATCTGCAAATGGAGTCAGAAAAATAAACCTAATTCAAAAGGAGAAAGGTTAATTTTTCTGACCCCACTGGCAGATAGGTTTTTAGCACAAAGTCTCTTTGCATCTCCAGTAAATGTATCTTGATTTTAAATTCATCTGTACTGGAAAACAAGACACAAATCCTGAGGAAGAACATCATTTCAGCAGTGCAGCAAAAGACATCGTCCATTCAGAGAATGCTAAAACACTGCTCATGTCATTTGCATTTATTTATGACTGACAAACAAACAGTACAATTCTCAAAGAGAGAGAGTGTGTTGTGTGTCATGAGGATGCATATATGTGAGTTTGTGTGTGTTGATGGGAAGCTGCGCATGTGTTGTCCGCAGGCTTCAGCGCTGACCTACATCTGATTATTTCTGCTGACAGAACATCCTTCTTCAGTCTTTGTCCCTGACCAACCAACTGTGACACACAGACACTGAAGAACACGCCAGTGTCACACAGCTCTGACAGTCCAGATGGGATCAGGAGGAACCTCACACATATATCCAGCACGAGGAGTTAGTGAAGTCAGTCATCACTAGTGCTCCTAGTCATGTGATCAAGCATGAATGATCCATCAGATCATGTGTTGCTGAGGATAGTGTGCTGGTTCTTTACTGTCTCAGCTGAGAGGTTCTCTTTCAGAGTTGTGTGGACTTTAACAATGTTCTTACAAAAACATTATATACATTGTTCATGGAACATTTTAGTTGGACGTTCAACTAACGTTTTTTAAATGTAACTACCTGTTTCAGAATGTTCAGAGAACAAAGTAACATTCCCATAATGTTTGCAAAACGATACAATGGAATGTTCCCATAACATTCGCATAACCAAGAAAAAACGTTTGTAAAACATAAAAAAAATTGTTTCGAGCATTCAAAGAACATAATGTTTTCTAACATAATGGGAACATTAGTGAAATGTTCTAAGAAAAATTTAGTTTCTCCCTGTCTACAGTTCTGTATCTTTAGGAAATGCAAAAACTCTCGTTTGTAGATTGTTTTGTTCAGAACAAAAATTCATCATCAGACTAATATTTCTGAAGTGTGCAGAGACGCCGTGTGGCTTTAATTAGAGTTTCACATCATCTTCATTATGACACTGTCAGATGAACATTAGCAGAACGACTCTAAAACATGATGTTCTCAAAGCTGATGATAAACTCTGTGTGTGTCTCTGTCTGTGTGTAAGTGTGTGTTCTGTGCGTGTGTGTAATGTGTATGAGTGTGTTTTGTGCGTGTATAAGTGTGTGTTCTGTGCATGTGTGTGAGAATATGAGTGTGTGTTTGTTTGTGTGTGTATGAGTGTGTGTTTGTGCATGTGTGTGTGTGTGTGTGTGAATATGAGTGTGTTTGTGCATGTGTGTATGAGTGTGTGTATGAGTGTGTGTTTGTGCTTGTGTGTGTGAATATGAGTGTGTTTGTGCACGTGTGTGTGAATGAGTGTGTGTTTGTGCATGTGTGTGAATATGAGTGTGTGTTTGTGCGTGTGTAATGTGTTCTGTGCATGTGTGTACGAGTGTGTGTTTGTGCGTGTGTGTGTGTATGAGTGTGTGTTTGTGCATGTGTGTGTGTTTGTGCATGTGTGTGTGTGTATGAGTGTGTTCGTGCATGTGTGTGTGAATGAGTGTGTGTTTGTGCATGTGTGTGTCTGTGTGTATGAGTGTGTGTTCTGTGCATGTGTGTCTGTGTGTTTGGTGCGTGGATAAGTGTGTGTTCTGTGCATGTGTGTGAATATGAGTGTGTGTTTGTGCATGTGTGTGTCTGTGTGTATGGATGTGTGTTCTGTGCATGTGTGTCTGTGTATTCTGTGCGTGTATAAGTGTGTGTTCTGTGCATGTGTGTGAATATGAGTGTGTGTTTGTGCATGTGTGTGTCTGTGTGTATGAGTGTGTGTTCTGTGCATGTGTGTGAATATGAGTGTGCGTTTGTGCATGTGTCTGTGTGTATGAGTGTGTGTTCTGTGCGTGTGTGTGAATATGAGTGTGTTTGTGCATGTGTGTGTGTCTGTGTGTATGAGTGTGTGTTTGTGTCTGTGTGAATATGAGTGTATGTTTGTGCATGTGTGTCTGTGTATGAGTGTGTGTGTGTATGTTTGTGTAGCAGGATGAGACTGACAGTGTGTGATGGATGTTATACACTATTACACAGCATGATCTCACTAACACTCGCACAACTCTGACATGACTATACGAGCTGCTGGAATGACAAATGAGTGTGTGTGCGTGTGTGTGTGTGTGATGCACAATACTATCTGAATGTGTCTTAACCGTTAAGTTAGAGTCAAAGAAATACAAAGTCTATCAGAGAGACAAACTGATGTCAAAAGGCTTGGAAGTGCTTCAATATAATACAATAACATTTAAAAGTAGTACTGAAGGTAATCATTTGGATCAAACGACAGAAGAGAGAGAGAGAGAGATAGCGTGTTTAGTGTCCGGTGACGCTCCAGACTCACACTGAGTTGTGTGTTTAATACTGCTAGGCACCAGATCTGTACAGCACAACACCTCGGACATTCATTCATCACATCTACAAACACAGCGGTGCTCTGGTGCTTAATAAATAATCCAACAATCTCAAGCGGCCCTTCAGCATCAAACCAGCACATCACAACATCAACAGAGTCCAAACTCAATGCAGAAGTCCAGCTTCATAACATCATTAACGGCGCAGCTGTCAGAGAATCTCAGTGCTTTAACTCTGGTTCTCCTCAGGGGTCAAAGGTCTCCTGTGGCACTCTGGTGTGTCTCTACTGCCCCCTGCTGGACGATCTCAGTTTGATGATCCACTCACCGCCGGGGTTGTTGTTGTACAGGTCGAACAAATGAGTCTCTGGATCCAAACAATGTTCACCTGAGCCAGAAAACAAGATTTAGGCATTCAAAATATCACATTTACATGTAACACATCTATTATAGATCATAATCTAAATATGGAGGATTGCTTTCTTGTTGATAGAGTAAATGCTGTTCTAGCAACATGGAAGCTGTGGACATCAAATAAAACAGAAACATGAATTTATATTTAACTAACAAAACCAAAACCAACTATTATAACCATATATATAATATATGTTATATATATTCTACTCATTTCTGATATGCACGTTTACGTCAGTGTTATTTTAGTATCACTGAAATACTATTTTAGCTTTTTAAAAATATTTTGAATTAGTTTTTATTTTTATATTTTCCATTTTAGTTAACGTTTTAGTCATTTTGTTTTGTGTTTCGGTAATTTTAATTAGTTATTGTTTTTTTTAATATGTCTATATAGTTCTTAATCATTTGTATTTGAGTTTTAGTTACTGTAGTACATCAAATTAAACTAAATTAAAATGAGAAATGTTTATTTTATTTCAAGTAATGGATTTTTAAAAATGGTTTTAGTTTTAGTTAACTATAATCACCATTGTTTGTATCTTGCTTTGTCTCGTTTGTGTATAATGATGCATTTAAAATATATATATACAGAAAAAATATCTTACCGATATTCCCACCCACTTCATAGATAGCACAGTCCGGGTAGGTTGTTGAACCATTTCTGTGTGAGAGGGAAAATAATAATAATCAAAAGATTTTTTCATTATAGGTATTTTATTAGTGTGTGTGTGTGTGTGTGTGTGAGTGTGTGTGTGTGTGAGTGCGTGTGTGTGTGTGCGTGTGAGTGTGTGCGTGTGTGTGTGATTGAGTGTGCGTGTGTGTGAGCGTGCGTGAGTGTGTGTGCGAGTGTGCATGAGTGCATGTGTGTGAGTGTGTGCGAGTGTGTGTGTGTGAGTGCGTGTGTGTGTGCGAGTGTGCATGTGCGTGT
>NW_015505812.1:49552-52432 GCF_001515645.1 Sinocyclocheilus grahami
GTTGTTGTGTGTGTTTTTGTGTTTGTGAGTGTGTTAGTGTGTGTGTGTGTGAGTGTGTGTGTGTGTGTGTGCATGCGTGTGTGTGCGTGAGTGTGTGTGTGTGAGTGTGTGTTCATACCGTTTCAGGAGTCCCCTGCTGTTGTCAGAGGTGTGTAGTTCTTTATAAAACTGTGACATCAGGTCTGATGCACGAGAATTAATAGTGAGACGAAACTCCATCGAGAAACTCACATCAGCCAGCTGGATCTTTACAGTACGACACTGTTGATCACACACACACACACACACACACACACACGCACACACACACGCACACACACGAGAGAAGAAAAGAATTGATCAATAACTGATCAATCTGAGTCAAAGATCATTAGCCAAAAAAAGTGTAGATCACGCCACATTTCACCTCAAAATCAAAAAAAAAAAAAAAGAGAAAACTAATAGATTCTTATTATATACTATGATTATAGATATTTTATAATATAATATTTTCAAATTAAATATAAGTGAACAAAGCTTATTTTTAGGGGAATGAGAATTTGCGAGGTAACTGCCATGAAAATAATGTTACAGTGTACGTAAGTTTGTAACATTTTCTTAAAAATTGTTTAAATTCAAATGAAAATGTGTTTAAAATTGTAAATTTGGCAAAATGTCTCCAGGTTCCTGTCCATCATAAGTGTCTGTCTTAAACAATGATTTTGTTTCTAGATTCATCAGAGATGTTATGGACACTATGGTTGAGTATGAGCTTTTGTGCACTTCGTGTGTTCTGTCAGGTCCTGTAGGCGTGTCTCGTGATCTCTGTTCCTGAGACTAAAGCCTCTGAAGCGATCATCCCATCATCTCCTCATCCTCTCACGCTCTGTCGCCCGTCTCTCTTTCCCTCCTAATTCCATCTTCATTAGCATTTACTCATTTAACAGATGCTTAACAGTCGCAACTCTTCACACAGCGAGCACAACATCAGTGTCTGTGGGCTAAACTGTGGATCATTTATCATTGCTTTGGCACAAAATGCATTCACTGACCACATCTGTCAAATTACATGAATTCTTTTCTCACTTCCGACACAAACGCCACCAAAACTTTATGTACTACACAAGCCAATTTGCACAAAATTTCAAAATTGCAAAACCCAGCACAGTACAAAAAAGAAAAATACTTTTTCTACATTTCTACAGGAATGTCATATAGAAAAATATTCTGAATGTAAAAAATCAAATACTAAGTCACATATTTGATTTCTCATGTCATCACCTCTTTAAGTTAATACCTAAGATAAGAAACTTCTGTAATACGCCCCCTGCAGAAGAGCAGATCAAACACTCTTGAACACTTTGGGGAGAAGTGAGTTTCTCCAGCTCTTTACCGTCCACAGCAGGTCCTGGTAGCGGATGAGGAGTCTCATGATGTCGGCCGCCCGCTCCGCCTGACCCTTCTCTGGACCGTCCACTGCTAGTTTACTGGGAACAGCTTTGTGCAAGAAGAGGTTTGGAGCCATGATGGTGGAGACGGCCCACAGGTTCATGCGGTTACGCCTCTCGCTTAGGACCACCTTACTGAGGAACTCCAGCAGCGCCTGGAAAAACATGCATTCACACTTCAAGGTTTCCATCCTAAGTGGCGAATTTAACTTGTGTGGAAAATTGGGAATTCATGAATTAAGCACCGTTTCCATCCAACGAGTCAGAGAGAACAAAATCGTCACTTCCTGATAAACTGGCACTAAATATCACTAAAGCCACTGAATATAATAATTCTCAAATATAATAAATTACTTGCGCTTCGAATGAGCAGACGAAACACAATAAATACTGTCAATGCTTTCGGAGGTGAATGTCAGCTGTTTGGGAACGCAGTCGTGGTAGACAATTATACAGAAATACTTTGATGACAGACTTTGCTCGGGCATTTCAGAACGACCAAAACAACATTTCAGATGCTGTGCAACAAAATCGGTCCACTGGTTAGTCGGGTTATCCCGTCCCATAGCGCAAAGTCACATTACTTTTTTGAATGCTCATGCGGGATTTATTCGCAAAATGCATTTCCATCTCCCATTATTCACATTAACCCTTTTTCGCACAAGTCAAAAACCACCTCAAGCGAACGTAAAAACTTTTTTGCGAATTAAGGGATTTCTTTTCGAAATTCACTCGTTTCTGATGCGATACTTCAAAATGTGAATAAAACGAGGGTGATGGAAACATAGCTAGTATTTGGTTTTAATCTCGCCTTGATTTTAGGCAGTGCTTGAAGTGGGAAAAAAGTCCCCCATTTGTTTATTTATAAGTACTTTTTGATAATTCACAATCTATGTATACAATCAATTAATCAATATTTAAATCAGTTTTCAATACAAATTAGCACAAGTCAAGCTGCGATACCAAACAGGACCACAGGGAGACGCCAAAGACCACTAAACCGCCTGCATTGACCTGACTGCATATGGATGTATTCAGAATCACTAAACCTCTGACCACAGCACAATCTAAAACACCTTCAGTCAAATACACGCTGAAAAGAATAATTTACCAACATCTGGATGCAAGTCACCGTTCTCTCCGCAATCTCTGAATAAATCGGCCGTGTTTTCTCTGCATTAGCGCTGTTTTGAATTCTCTTTGAATTCACTTACTGCATCCTGGGACTTTTAAAATGATGTACTCGTAAAAGCCTGCTTCTTTTCCTTTTTAAGGTATTGTTTTCGTTATAAAGTACTGATTCAAATTAGTAGTCAATAATTAATTATTATTCTACCTCCCCTGACATGCTCTCGCGGTCCACACATTGAACCCTGAGGTAGACCGACTCCGGGTTAGGGTTAGGTGTGTGTGTGTGTGTGTGTGAGTGTGTGTGTGTGAGAGAGTGTGTGAG
>NW_015505812.1:52722-75222 GCF_001515645.1 Sinocyclocheilus grahami
GCCCCCTGCAGAAGAGCAGATCAAACACTCTTGAACACTTTGGGGAGAAGTGAGTTTCTCCAGATCTTTACCGTCCACAGCAGGTCCTGGTAGCGGATGAGGAGTCTCATGATGTCGGCCGCCCGCTCCGCCTGACCCTTCTCTGGACCGTCCACTGCTAGTTTACTGGGAACAGCTTTGTGCAAGAAGAGGTTTGGAGCCATGATGGTGGAGACGGCCCACAGGTTCATGCGGTTACGCCTCTCGCTTAGGACCACCTTACTGAGGAACTCCAGCAGCGCCTGGAAAAACATGCATTCACACTTCAAGGTTTCCATCCTAAGTGGCGAATTTAACTTGTGTGGAAAATTGGGAATTCATGAATTAAGCACCGTTTCCATCCAACGAGTCAGAGAGAACAAAATCGTCACTTCCTGATAAACTGGCACTAAATATCACTAAAGCCACTGAATATAATAATTCTCAAATATAATAAATTACTTGCGCTTCGAATGAGCAGACGAAACACAATAAATACTGTCAATGCTTTCGGAGGTGAATGTCAGCTGTTTGGGAACGCAGTCGTGGTAGACAATTATACAGAAATACTTTGATGACAGACTTTGCTCGGGCATTTCAGAACGACCAAAACAACATTTCAGATGCTGTGCAACAAAATCGGTCCACTGGTTAGTCGGGTTATCCCGTCCCATAGCGCAAAGTCACATTACTTTTTTGAATGCTCATGCGGGATTTATTCGCAAAATGCATTTCCATCTCCCATTATTCACATTAACCCTTTTTCGCACAAGTCAAAAACCACCTCAAGCGAACGTAAAAACTTTTTTGCGAATTAAGGGATTTCTTTTCGAAATTCACTCGTTTCTGATGCGATACTTCAAAATGTGAATAAAACGAGGGTGATGGAAACATAGCTAGTATTTGGTTTTAATCTCGCCTTGATTTTAGGCAGTGCTTGAAGTGGGAAAAAAGTCCCCCATTTGTTTATTTATAAGTACTTTTTGATAATTCACAATCTATGTATACAATCAATTAATCAATATTTAAATCAGTTTTCAATACAAATTAGCACAAGTCAAGCTGCGATACCAAACAGGACCACAGGGAGACGCCAAAGACCACTAAACCGCCTGCATTGACCTGACTGCATATGGATGTATTCAGAATCACTAAACCTCTGACCACAGCACAATCTAAAACACCTTCAGTCAAATACACGCTGAAAAGAATAATTTACCAACATCTGGATGCAAGTCACCGTTCTCTCCGCAATCTCTGAATAAATCGGCCGTGTTTTCTCTGCATTAGCGCTGTTTTGAATTCTCTTTGAATTCACTTACTGCATCCTGGGACTTTTAAAATGATGTAATCGTAAAAGCCTGCTTCTTTTCCTTTTTAAGGTATTGTTTTCGTTATAAAGTACTGATTCAAATTAGTAGTCAATAATTAATTATTATTCTACCTCCCCTGACATGCTCTCGCGGTCCACACATTGAACCCTGAGGTAGACCGACTCCGGGTTAGGGTTAGGTGTGTGTGTGTGTGTGTGTGAGTGTGTGTGTGTGAGAGAGTGTGTGAGTGTAAGTGTGTGTGTGTGTGTGAGTGAGTGTGTGTGTGTGTGTGAGTGAGAGAGTGTGTGAGTGTGAGTGTGTGTGAGTGTGAGTGTGTGTGCGTGTGCGTGTATGGTTTGTACCTTCAGTGTGTTTCTGTTGGGTTCTGGCAGCAGCAGTACAAGAAGATTCAACACGTGCAGCTTCTGTTTCAGGTCTGCAATATCTGTACAAAAATCAAGCGTAGCGTTAGTTTTGGCAGGTCACGTTAGTCAAGCTCGCATCAGCTTACTCTCAGCTGATCCCCATCTACCTATAGGAATACGACACCTATCTAAGCATTCATATATAAGGTCCCTCAGTATTATCAGCAGTTTTCGCATTGCTCAATAGCTAATTACCCTTCTCCATCCCCAACTCCTCCTCTGTCAGTCAGGATTCAGCCTTCTGATTCTCCTTGAATCAGACTAATTCTAAAATGTGTACATAAAATGATTGAACTTTAACAATATCTGCAATACATTTATGTTAGTTCTGTTCTGTTTACTCTGGGGGGTTATTGCTGCTCTTATGCTAGGCTGCATGGAGGCGCAGGGAGTTCTTGCCCAGAACAGAACCATACCGCCAATCCAAACTGTATGCTAATTGTCAATCATCTTTGACGATAGTGGTCCTGACAGAACAATTTAAACATGATTCTTCCTCAAAAAGACTCGTAAGTACATTAGAAACCAATGACACAAAATACCAACATTATCATACAGTACCAAGATCATATACACTGGTGGCCAAAATGATCAGAACACTAGTATTTTCAGCAGCTAAAAATGGTTTTAAG
The DNA here is from genome assembly GCF_001515645.1 of Sinocyclocheilus grahami. Classification (NCBI taxonomy): domain Eukaryota; kingdom Metazoa; phylum Chordata; class Actinopteri; order Cypriniformes; family Cyprinidae; genus Sinocyclocheilus; species Sinocyclocheilus grahami. The sequence continues at coordinate 55,111 of NW_015505812.1, forward strand.
TCAGTTATTTCTATCTTTTGCTGTAGCGTGTCAGTAGGAAATAGTTAATATTTCCAAATATTCATTTTGGCCATTAATTGTAATAATGCAGTGAGATGTTTGTTTCAAGAAACCTCCTGCAAAGCTACAGTGCTGTTAACAGTTTGAGGCACTTGTGTAAAAATGCTGTGAAATGAGGATGCTGTCAAAAATAGATTTTCTTTATCAGTTAACTTCTATTAACTGAATGAAACCAACATTTGGTGTGAGCATCTTTGTGTTTAAAGCAGCGTTTGTCCTCGGTGCACTTGAGCAGAGTTTCTCAGGAGCTTCGCAGGAGGTTTCTTGAAGCATCAGTTCTTCTGGATTGAGTCTGTCTCAGTTTGTTCTGTTTCTTCATGTGACTCCAGACAGACTGATGAAGATCAGATCAGAGCTCTGTGTGCAGCACTAACATCTCACTGCATTATTACAATTAATGGCCAAAATGAATGTTTGGAAATGTAAACTGATATTTCCTCCCGACACACTACAGCAAAAGATAGAAATAACTGACTTAAAACCATTTCTTACCTGGTGGAAATACTACTGTTCTAATCATTTTGACCACCACTGCATAAGATCAGAGATCAAATCTTTGACTGAAGTGAGTATTTTGGTATTTTCTTCTGGTGAAGCTACTGTGCTGTAGATACACACTATACACACTATACGACATACAGGACCTCAGTGAGACCTGCCTCACACACCTCTGACAGCACTGAAGGTGTTGAGGTGTTCGACGGTCAGCAGCGGCGCCGGGAGTTCACGGATGAACTTCTTGAGCAGAGCGGCAGCGTCATTCGGACTGACCTCGTCCCAGCTGAACGAACCGCTGTAAAACGAGTTCTCCAGCATCTGCTGCAGCACCTACGACCGACACAGCGACTGTGAGCCGAAACACACTCACACAGAGCTTATTCATATGTGATGCATAAAAATACTTCGGCTATACCATGGTATAGTAAGCAGGCATTCGTACAAAACATGTTTTTCCATTCCACAGCGCTACTTTTCCATTGTTTTTCTATGTAAACAAGTGCAGGACAGGCGTGTTTCACTGTTGCATTTGAGTCTTTTATTGTGTCTCACGCATGAAACAGTGTTCTAAAAACATAAAATGTCTTGAGATCTTGCATTGTTCCCCATTCCACTGCGAGTATTTTGGTATTTTCTTCTGGTGAAGCTACTGTGCTGTAGATACACACTATACACACTATACGACATACAGGACCTCAGTGAGACCTGCCTCACACACCTCTGACAGCACTGAAGGTGTTGAGGTGTTCGACGGTCAGCAGCGGCGCCGGGAGTTCACGGATGAACTTCTTGAGCAGAGCGGCAGCGTCATTCGGACTGACCTCGTCCCAGCTGAACGAACCGCTGTAAAACGAGTTCTCCAGCATCTGCTGCAGCACCTGCGACCGACACAGCGACTGTGAGCCGAAACACACTCACACAGAGCTTATTCATATGTGATGCATAAAAATACTTCGGCTATACCATGGTACAGTAAGCAGGCATTCGTACAAAACATGTTTTTCCATTCCACAGCGCTACTTTTCCATTGTTTTTCTATGTAAACAAGTGCAGGACAGGCGTGTTTCACTGTTGCATTTGAGTCTTTTATTGTGTCTCACGCATGAAACAGTGTTCTAAAAACATAAAATGTCTTGAGATCTTGCATTGTTCCCCATTCCACTGCATGTGTCTATGGAAATCAGCCCTTGTGGTGTCAGATGGAACTTCAATAGATACCATGGTACTACCAAGGTACTTTTAGTACTTATTTCATAATAATGTTTTATTTTACTTTGATTCTGGACTGAGACCCTGGAACCCGCAGAATCCCTTCAGAATCGAGACCCTTCTTCTCCAGAAACGACAGAAGCTGAAACAGAAATAATAAAAAAACAATCATGTACAAAACACCCAAGAGTTTAGTTTGAGTTGATGAAACGGAAACGGCAGCAAGTCTTTTCTTCTGTATTGTGACGAACATACAAAACGGATTATCGGAAAAGAAAAAAATGTAGGGCGGGGCTTGGTTCTGTGCATCAGTTGATGATTGGATGTTGAAGTGTGGGCGTGGCTCTCAAAAAGGGAGGCGGATCTGAATGTGAGCTTGCAGGGGCGGAGTTTAAAAGCACCAAATGTTTGGAAAGTCCTTTTCACTGGAAGATCCAGTTATGACATTTTGGTTAAACATGCGGTCAAAACATGTATAAAATAAAAATGAAACATATGTACGGATGAATACCAATTGACATTGGTAACACTTTACTGAAAGCCTTTATGTATAATGCATTATAAAGTTATTCGTAATGTTAGTTGTAATGCATTATATCTTTTCATAAATAGTTGGTTAAAATGCATTATAATACTTGAAGGTTGGTTTGTCGTGATTTGATGCATTGTATTTTGTAAAGGTGTAACAATAAAATAGACGAGTATTATAATGTGTTATAACTGTGGTTACAATTATTAAGGAGATAATAATGCATTATAAGGAGCATTACAAAGTATAATTAATGCATTAAAACTACATTTGTAATGCATTATATATAAAGGCTTTAAGTGAAGTGTGACCTTTACATTCTGTATAATGCATTATGAAGCTATTCGTAATGTTAGTTGTAATGCATTATATCTTTCCATAAATAGTTGGTTAAAATGCATTATAATACTTGAAGGTTGGTTTGTCATGTGATTTGATGCATTGTATTTTGTAAAGGTGTAACAATAAAATAGACGAGTATTATAATGTGTTATAACTGTGGTTACAATTATTAAGGAGATAATAATGCATTATAAGGAGCATTACAAAGTATAATTAATGCATTAAAACTACATTTGTAATGCATTATATATAAAGGCTTTAAGTGAAGTGTGACCTTTACATTTCATGCCGAATTTAAAGTAGTATTATAACAGTTTGGACGTAATAAATTGGTGCAAAAGGAAATGATGTCATGACGTACTGTTTGGAGGAAGAGTGGGATCTGAGTGTTGGGTTTGATCTTCTGATCGCTCTCCACCAATGAGGCGAGAGGAACGCCGAACAAACAGCTCTCTGACAAACAGGAAGACATTCGACAGGATTCTGATTATTGGTCACACAGATCCGAATGAGTGTGGTCACGTGACAGGAAACTCACCAGGGATTTTCCGTTTGCAGGTTTTGTGTCGTTTGACCTCGAGCCCCAGCAGGTCGCAGAGCGCCGTCATGTCAATCAGAGCCAGCTGACGGACCTTCTTCATGTCCTGCTGGGAAAGATCCAGCGCCCGCGTCTCTCCCAGCCGGCACTGCGGACAGATGACCCGCTACAGACGGAGAGAGAGAGACGGGAAGAGGAGGTGAGACACACCTCTCTGTTCACTGGTTTGATTTTATTATCATTATTATTATTTAGCCATTCTGAGATTATGCATCAGCTAATTACTGCAGAGAGACAGATAGGCGGAAAGTGAGTGTTATGCGGTTGCTATGGTTTTTTTAGTGTGTTGCTATGGTGTGTAACTGTAGACAGGCGGACAACTATGCGGTTGCTATGGTGTTTTTAGTGTGTTGCTATGGTGTGTAACTGTAGACAGACAGACAGGTGGGCAGTGAGTGTTGTTATGCAGCTTTTATGGTGTTTTTAGTGTGTTGCTATGATGTGTAACTGTAGACAGACGGACAGAGAGTGTTGTTATGCGTTGCTATGGTGTTTTTAATGTGTTGCTATGTTGTGTAACTGTAGACAGACGGACAGAGAGTGTTGTTATGCAGTTGCTATGGTGTTTTTAGTGTGTTGCTATGTTGTGTAACTGTAGACAGACGGACAGAGAGTGTTGTTATGCAGTTGCTATGGTGTTTTTAGTGTGTTGCTATGTTGTGTAACTGTAGACAGACGGACAGAGAGTGTTGTTATGCAGTTGCTATGGTGTTTTTAGTGTGTTGCTATGATGTGTAACTGTAGACAGACGGACAGAGAGTGTTGTTATGCAGTTGCTATGGTGTTTTTAGTGTGTTGCTATGGTGTGTAACAGTGCGTCTCACCGGCAGCGCTCCGTCGTCTCTCCTGCACTGGCTGCTGTTGTTCTGTGGTAGTTTGGCTTGTTTCAGTAAGATGGCCGCTTGTTCACAATACGCCACGTCTGTGATAAAGATCTCGTCCATCTGCAGCCCTTGAGTCTCCTGACCGCTGACAGCTACACACACACACACGCCGTTAATGGCTGTTTCCATTGACAGCTGGAAGCGTTCACTATCTGATCCATTTGAATATGATTTCCATGTGAAAAGGCAGGAAATTGCATCTTGTGTTCAAAGGGCACGTGCTGCATTCACAAGCGCTGAGTTAATGTATAATCACTGCTCATCTCTCAGAATCTGAAGCATTTGAATGTTATTAAACACACATATGCTCTTATATTAATAGATGTGACAGGTGAAGATCTGCAGCTGATAATATCACTGAATAATAAACAGAATAATGAACCGTTAGGATCACGATGCTGTAGTGCATTGGTTCCCAATCCTGATCAAGGAGAACCCCCAACACTGCACACTTTAGATGTCTCCCTAATCAAACACACCTGATTCAACTCATCAGCTAGTATTGACTGGAATGGGAGCCACTGCTGTAGTGTTTCAGGCCAACATTACACCTTACATTGGGTTTCCTTCTAATGAGATCCTCAAAAATAATCAAAGTGTCTCTGCAAAACAGCTGGAGTGTTGTGGTTGGTTGCTAGGGTTCTTATTAACGCATTAGATAATCTTAATAGCTTCTCAGCCAATAGAAAAGAAACAGTGTGTGTTTGTACCTGATCGTTGTGTCTTTGTCACACTCTCCATGTTTCTGTGTGCGTCAGGTTCGCTGTTGTGTGTCTCAGGAACTGCTGACTGAATAGAATACAATTATTTAGACACACACACACACACACACACACACACACATGCATACAGGAGAGATGTGTTATCTGTGTGATGAACAGAACTCAAGCCTTTATTCAGATGCACTGATATGATCTGACATGATGTGAGTGTGTATTGTGTGCTGTGGAGCACAAGCACATACAGGCCTTTACAAATGCCACGACTGACTGTTCCTCCACACACACTGTCCTTCTGTCATTATACAACCATAAACACTCGAACACCGTACAATCTTTTAGTTGATCAGCAAATCTGACACATATCAGCTGTGCATTTCATTATTAAAGAGGTCAAAGCATAGTTGTATTATTTATTAAAATGCTAAAAACACTGACCATTCACACAGAACACATTTTTGTGTTTAAAAACGTGGGATGTGCATTATGCAGGTTCAGTGGAATGAAAATAAACACACGACCATGAGACACGTTTTTAAAAGCTGAAGAACTTCAAACTTGAACTCAGTGTTGTTAGAATGGCGTATAATGTGCGAGACGCTGTGAAAGACACGACATGAGCGCAGTGGTCTAAGATTTCCATCAAGTGCATGTAATGCAATGAAATGCAAAAATGCGTTATGTATGAACGGCCCCTAAACCTCATTTTACTGATGTGAACATGTTTTCAAAATACAATGAAGACAACATTGGAAAATCAGATTCCTTATGATATTCGAATTAATATGATTTTAGTCCTGTTCAAATACAAATGCAACTTGAAAGTCACAGCTGTTATAAAGGCTCAAATGATGCAAAACAGAATGGTGTTTTTTACACTGAAAAATGCGATATTTGGGCAGTGGAATTGGGAAAAAAGTGCCTCATTTGTGAATGCTGTGTCATGTGCAAGATGCTGCAAGACATACGTCTCAAGCACAGTGGTCAAACACATCTGACTAGCACGTTTACATAGAAATACAATGGAAAACCGTAATTTGGAATGGAAAAACGTGTTCTGTGTGAACGGCCCCTTAATGTGTTATTGGATCCAAAATCAAATATCATTATGAACACACACACACGCACTCTCTCCCACACACTCGCTCACACACACACACACTCGCTCACACACACACACACACACACACCTTGAACTCAGTGTTGTTAGAATGGCGTATAATGTGCGAGACGCTGTGAAAGACACGACATGAGCGCAGTGGTCTAAGATTTCCATCAAGTGCATGTAATGCAATGAAATGCAAAAATGCGTTATGTATGAACGGCCCCTAAACCTCATTTTACTGATGTGAACATGTTTTCAAAATACAATGAAGACAACATTGGAAAATCAGATTCCTTATGATATTCGAATTAATATGATTTTAGTCCTGTTCAAATACAAATGCAACTTGAAAGTCACAGCTGTTATAAAGGCTCAAATGATGCAAAACAGAATGGTGTTTTTTACACTGAAAAATGCGATATTTGGGCAGTGGAATTGGGAAAAAAGTGCCTCATTTGTGAATGCTGTGTCATGTGCAAGATGCTGCAAGACATACGTCTCAAGCACAGTGGTCAAACACATCTGACTAGCACGTTTACATAGAAATACAATGGAAAACCGTAATTTGGAATGGAAAAACGTGTTCTGTGTGAACGGCCCCTTAATGTGTGATTGGATCCAAAATCAAATATCATTATGAACACACACACACGCACTCTCTCCCACACACTCGCTCACACACACACACACACACTCGCTCACACTCACTCTCACACACACAGACACACACACACACACACGCAGGTGTGCTGTTACCTGAGCAATGGGGGAGGCAAATACGTCTCTGACGTGTCGAGCTGGCGTTTTGTTCCTCTTGCGCAGCGAGCAGGTGAACGAGTCGATACGTCTTTGAACCGCAGCTGCTTGAGTCTTAGTGAGAGTCGACAACAGAACGGCTTTATCAACGTCCTCTTCTTCACCATTTACCAGCGGAGACAAACCAGCATCCTGCAGCCAGAGCTCCTCCTGCTCGCCGTCTGACACACACACACACACACACACACACACACGTTTACTTAGCTATCTAAATGGGGATATTCCATAGGCGTAATGGTTTTTATACTGTACAAACTGTATATTCTATTGCCCTACACCAACCCTACCCCTAAACCTACCCCTCACAGGAGACTTTCTTTTTACAATTTAAAAAAATACTTTGTTTACTTTATTTTTAAACCAGTTTTACAAATGAGGACGTCCTCAAAGGGAGGTTTTTGGAGATTTTGTCAGGTTTAACTCACTTTTGGGTACAAATTTGTCCCCAAAATATGGCTAAGTAGGTACACACACACACACACAAACACACACGCACACTCGCAAACACACACACACACATGCACACAAACACGCACGCACAAACACACAACCACACACAAACACACACACACACACTTTAACAATTTATTTAAATCCACTTAAAATAAACAATTTACAGGGACATAAATATTACAGATGTCCCTGTGATTTTTTTCTTTTAAGTGGATTTAAATAAATTGAGACGGCGTGATGCGTCTCGGTTAGGGCTCACGATTATTTCGATCAATATTGTAATCATGATTATTTAACACGATTATGAGTGGGCCATATGACCAAAACTTTATATGAATGATTTATTCAGTCAGTGATATCAAATACATATTTTATGCAAATGAGGTTGCTATGACATCTACATTTTAGAGACCAGCGAAATTTCACGATTCTCAATACCACAGCAGAGTACTAGAGTAACTAATATTAGTAAAAAACAAAAACAAAAGTCCTCAAAATTATTGAAAACAATTAAACTGTCAAAATAATAAAGCAAAGGACAGATACAATAGAATAAAAAGATACAAATGAAACAAACTGTGCTTTAAGGGTTTTTTTAAGTATTCAGTTAACAGCCTACTACAGAAATGAATAATCTAAAGTAAAATAAAACAGCATAGTTTTCACTGTAAGAATTAAACTTAATTTGTTTCTTATTAAAGCTACAAAAGTCCTTCACTCAGGAGCAGGGAGTGATTTTGTCTTTGTCTTTTGTTGTTTGATTAATATTAAGCTCACAGTCGGCAGCAGGAATATTAGGCTGCTGTCACTTTAAGAGCATGTTACACACCTATTTTCATTCTCAACTGTTTTATGTTTATTTATTACATAACTGACGAGGGTTTACGAGAAAAATTACTAAGCACCGCATTTTCACCGCATTTTCCACACACACAATCCTCCTGAGGAACAGTGCAAGTTCTTTTTCGCGCTTTTAAAAACATGAATAAATCTAATCAACTAATCAACACATTTTGCATGATTTTACTGATTTGCAGGTGAAATTGTTTTTTTTTTGGAGGAGCAAAAGCGCACTGCTGGAAAGGGGGCGGAATGATCGTTTTATCTCGATTCTTGTATTTTTATAATCGTTGGAGGCCGAAATCCAAATAGAAACTGCATTTGGATTAGTTGCACAGGCCTAGTCTCGGCTTCACCTTCAGACTGTCGGGAATCTCGTCTGCTGCTGTCTGGCTCCGAGTCGCTCCGTATGGTCTCCACTTCGCTCCAGAAGGACTCCAGGCACAACCTGTCGGGCTGCTGCGGGGTCGGGAGGTCAGGTGAGTCTGCCCAGGACTCAACATTCATCGCGGTGAGGCTGCAGTCCCTGAAACATAAAGAAAGAGGAAGAGGATGATGGTGACAAAGAAGCATCAGTCTGGAGGTTCATACTGGACAAAGGTTGAGCATCAGAGGCCAATCTGATCAGATTTTGGCCATCGGATTGGATCAAATCCTGAAAATGGGTTGTTTAAAAGAAAAAAGGATTCTGAATTCAGATTAAGGTCCTTGCACACTGAGTCCAAAATTTTCATATGTGACCCTCGACCACAAAACCAGTCATAAGGGTAAATTTTATGAAATTGAGATGTATGCATCATCTGAAAGCTGAATAAATTAGCTCTCCATTGATGTATGGTTTGTTAGAATAGAACAATATTTGGTTGAGATACAACTATTTGAAAATCTGGAATCTGAGGGTGCAAAAAAATCTAAATATTGAGAAAATCATCTTTAAAGTTGTCCAAATGAAGTTCTTAGCAATGCATATTACTAATCAAACATTAAGTTTTGATATATTTACGGTAGGAGATTTACAGAATATCTTCATGGAACATGATCTTTACTTAATATCCTAATGATTTTTGGCATCAAAGAGAAATGTATAATTGTGACCCATACAATGTATTGTTGGCTATTGCTACAAATATCCCCCAGCGACTTAACACTGCTTTTGTGCTGCAGGGTCAGGTATGCGTTTATATTAAGTGGCCTTACCTACTATGTACTTACATTTAAATAAATAATTCGTCATCCTATCAAAATGCTTGCTACAGATAGGAAAGCACAGAAAATCTAACCTGATCTGAATTTTTTTTATGACGGACAAAAGTTTCGGAGGCAGTGTGTAAACGTGATTGACACAACGTGAGGTCGTATTTATTTTTTAACGTGCGACAATTTCAGACGAGAATTTTGGATTGTGCAAAGACCTTTAGATCACAAAATCCAATCTTGGTTTTGAAATCCCCAGTTTGTGTTGTTCAAAACGTTTCAGTAAGATTGGGATACTTCAAAACAGGATTCTTTTGATCCAAGCAGAAGGGTGGGTTTCAGGAACAAAAATGTAATAAAACTTTAAAACCGGTCCAAAAAATACAACATTTGTAACATGTAATACATCCCCTAATCCACAAACAGCTGTCAATATCAAACAAAAATATTATATTTAATTTAAAGTTGTTGTTTTTTAATCACTGCTTGTAAACTACATTGGCACAATCATCAGAGATGAACCAGTCAGAAGTAGTTATTTGTGTAAATGCAATGCAAAACATTGGCTTTTCTCCATCAGCATGTCCCTTTAGGGGCTCCGTAGAGCTCTAGTAATCCAGATTTGGACATCTGAAAAAGTGTGTATCTGGATCAGTGTGATCCAATCCAGCCGGCACAAAAATAAGATGGGTTAGCTGATCCTGGATCGCAAAACATGGGATCTCCAAATCCACATCATTCTGATCCAGATGAAACTTTTTGAGCCACTGGCCCCTGGACTCTCAAGCATGTAAATGAGACATCTTCTACACAAGAGCTCAAAACTCAAACTACGTCCGGTTCCAGTTTTTACAGGTAACTGACCAAACGAACCGTCGTTCATGTCTTTGGCGTGCTAATGAGTTTCTGGTGACAGCTAGTAAGCTAGTAAAACCGGTTTCAGTTGAACTGCCCTGATTAAATCAATGCTGAAACTGTCAGTCGACTCCAGCAGCGTCGAACTCTCATCATGCTGAACTAATGTCAGATATACAAAACAGCATCTGTAGAAGCAAATGTGATGTTCTTTAAGTCATCTAGCGACTGATGTGTGTTTTAATGGAAACCAAGAGTAAAGAACACAGAGCAAAAACACATATTATACACGATATTCACTAAAAAATGTGTGAAAACAGAACATGCTATTCATGCTCTAATCTATTCTTTAGATTTAGGCCATTCAGCCAAAGATGGTCTGTTTCAGAACTGAGAACAACAGGCAAATTAGCAGAAGCTGAAAGCAGATAGTCTTGTTTTCCAGCACTAACATCTAAACATTCTTAAACCAAGATACATTTACTGGTGATACAAAATGACAGAAGATAAAGAAGTGCTTCTGAGAAATGTATCAAAATTCATTATGTTTATTAACAAACAGATGCCGATAGACTGCAATGGACAGACTTACAGTCTTTAAATCGTGGAATTTTCACAGCTCACAACGAGTTTTTGTGTAACGGAAGTTATTTTCAGAAAGACGTAACGTCAGCTGAACGATCATTGTTGTTCAACATCCATTAAACCGAACGCACTGTACTTCAGTCCTGACTGAGGTCTATGGAGTCATAAAAATTAGTGGTCGACCGATATTGGTTTTTTGACAGCCGATGCCGATATCTTGGAAAGCAGGGTGGCCGATATAATTGTATTTATTTTAATTAATATTTAAGACATCATTTGAAAATGGATGAAAAAATTAATTTGTAAAATAAACATACTTATACTTTAGATGACAAAGTATTTATCACAAATAAATAAATATTTAATAAAAATCTCATTATAAAGGAAGTAAACACTGTAACCAACAGGGCACTCAGTATTCTGGGAAGTTTGTGTGCATTGGGAATCATATTTTTTCAAAAAAAGCCAAGGTAACACTCATTTTACATACAGCACACAGTGAAAATGACAGCGGGTAAATGCATAAAACGCAGCATAATTTGAAATCACGAATTTAATGTTTAAAGCATTCAATTTGTACGGACCGAAAGTCATGCAGAGAACACACGAGCATGCAGGTCACATTTCACAAGATCTCACAACTGGATTTGACTAAGTTTGCAAGGTTTGTGAAATTAAATGTTCACTAGTCATTTAAAGATTTGTTTAAATGAAGTAAATGTGTATTTGCTGAATGCTGACGGCAAACGAGAAAGTATTATAATGTTTGCCTTTCTATTACTAATAATATAAAAGCAATCATTATAATACTTTGTATACATTTTAATTCCTTTATTTTTTAAATTATTACAGACTTCTATCCGTATTAGACAGAACTGTTAACGATGACGGTGCGCCGTCAAAATAAAAGTCCCGCCTCGAACGCATCGGCCAAACAGAAAAACTTATCGCCCGATGCCGATATTTGAAAAATGTCAAATATCGGCCGATATATCGGTCGACCACTAATAAATGGATGAAAAAATTAATTTGTAAAATAAACATACTTATACTTTAGATGACAAAGTATTTATCACAAATAAATAAATATTTAATAAAAATCTCATTATAAAGGAAGTAAACACTGTAACCAACAGGGCACTCAGTATTCTGGGAAGTTTGTGTGCATTGGGAATCATATTTTTTCAAAAAAAGCCAAGGTAACACTCATTTTACATTCAGCACACAGTGAGAATTACATGAATATGACAGAGGGTAAATGCATAAAGCGCAGCATAATTTGAAATCACGAATTTAATGTTTAAAGCATTCAATTTGTACGGACCGAAAGTCACGCAGAGAACACACGAGCATGCAGGTCACATTTCACAAGATCTCACAACTGGATTTGACTAAGTTTGCAAGGTTTGTGAAATTAAATGTTCACTAGTCATTTAAAGATTTGTTTAAATGAAGTAAATGTGTATTTGCTGAATGCTGACGGCAAACGAGAAAGTATTATAATGTTTGCCTTTCTATTACTAATAATATAAAAGCAATCATTATAATACTTTGTATACATTTTAATTCCTTTATTTTTTAAATTATTACAGACTTCTATCCGTATTAGACAGAACTGTTAACGATGACGGTGCGCCGTCAAAATAAAAGTCCCGCCTCGAACGCATCGGCCAAACAGAAAAACTTATCGCCCGATGCCGATATTTGAAAAATGTCAAATATCGGCCGATATATCGGTCGACCACTAATAAAAATCAGCTTAATTCAAGAAGAAAACAAGTTTATTTTTCTGACTCCATTGGCAGATATTTATACTGGAAAACAGATACTGAAGAACATCACATTTTTGCAGCGTGATGTTTTGATCTGACAGTAGTTGTGCAGAGATATTATTAAAATCATCGGTTACAGTCTCAGCATCAAGCAGATCAGATCTATCACACGTATGAGAATATTCACACTAAACCGTGTTCTCGGTCTCAGAGGCGGTTTAGTCAGGACTCTACCTGGTAATCGGCTGAGTTTTGGTTTGGGTTTGTCTGGTTGAGTGTTGCTCGTGCGGATGGTGAAGGAAGCATCTCACTCGACACAGATTCCTGTGCAGGACGGGTTTGGATCGAACCAAACGCGGTTTTAAGTCCATACAGTACATTCTCACTTACAGTCCTGCTGCTCAATCAATGCAAATGAATAATAATACTCCTCTTTTGTTTGAATATTGACATTATTCCTTTGGCACACGTTTGCTCGTCACATCTCTTTCCCTAATTCTCCAACAGATTTTCTTTTCCAGTTCTGAGTGTAAAAATGTCCATCAAACAGAAGATGAACTGATGGATGTGTCTTCAGATCACTTCTTCTCATCTGTCTCCTCTCCTCTCTTTTTTTACACTTTGACTATATTTACGGATGTACTCAGCAGATATCATGAAGTTCTGCTTGTTGTCATCATCGTTAGCATCTTCCTCATATTTGCACAGGCATACTTGTGTGTTTAACGAGCAGCGAGGCAGACGCAGGTTAAATCTGTCAATAGTGCGCTTAAAGAATCTCCTGGCGAACGCTAACAGGAAGCTGAATGACGCAGATACACATTTCATTGTTCTGTTCAATCTCAGCTGCTAGTTCTCTCTCCACAGTGATTAAATGTGCATTAAAACTAGAGAAATGCTACAAACACACGAGACACTGAATACACACATAACACAGTCGGAGTAATCTGGATCAAGCTCTGCTCTTCTGCTGATGGAATGAAGACATTCAGGCTTGTTTTTTGCTTCAGGTCCTGATGCCGGAAGACCGGTCAGCTTATTTTTAACCCCGAATCCCCCCCCCCTCCCACATGTTGAGATTCATTGTTGTTCATACGACATGCCACAATAAGCTGACTTTTATAGAGCGAGAGAACAAAAGCATTGAACGAACGCTAAAGGTTACACTACTTTTATATACAAACTACAGTCAAGATAAAGGCAGTCAGCTCCAAAACAACCTAATCTAAAACATTTATATAGCTACTTCATGCATTATAGACATTATATTCTTAATGATATTTATTTTTAGAATCACAGCACAAAAAATACCATCTGGAGTGACTACAGTCACGACATTACGACTGATACATTTACACTAAACACAAATATCACAATGACATACTAACACGCACAAAATATTTTAGTACAAAGACAACATGCAGCAAATGAATCTGTGAATCACCCGGTGAATTCGTGAACCAATGCATTTGTATGAAACACTAAATTCACTGAAATGATTCGGTCCACACACAGCCATTGCATGGCTTTGCACAGTGCTGGTTTTGATTATCTTAAAATATTACGATGTTTTCAAATAGAATTTGAAAATAGAAAACCCACAAAATAGCTCTGTAACACAAAACAACATTGTTGTAAAAGTACAGTAGCTTGTGATTGGAAAAGCTGCACTATTTGGGAACATCTGAGCATCTAAAACGTCATGCGAGTGAGAAAGTTAGCAGCATCGTTAGCTTTAGTTTCTCCTCGGTCTCGACACACAGATCGCCTCTAATCTGCTTCACACTCACTGACAGTGTCTTGCTTTCAGTCTTAATCCAGATTGCACTCGGAAAGCTTCTTATAGTTTGCAGAGTTCAACAGTTAAGTAATGTGAACCGCCAACCAGGTTACTCGTTACGCAAGAGTCATGCAGCATTCGATCCATAATCTTACTATTCTTACGTCATTTCTGTAGCATTGAACTAGTTTCCAAAGCCGAATTTAGAGCTTCGGTCAGACTCTCATTTCATGCTGATGTTAGTAACAGTGTGATAATCAGGTTAACTAGTAGACTGGTGTTTAGTTAGGGCTGGGTGATTGTTTCAGATTTATTGATTCATTTGAATGTAATGTTTTGCCATGATTTCATTTATTTTTTAATCGATGAATCTGAGTTTTGAATAAAAATATTAGCAAACATTAAAATGAGACACATTGTCAATACACCAATGATAACAATTCATATTTAATATTGCATGCTTGCATAACATTTTTAGCATTTACTGTTAATAATAGACTACTGCTGTTATACTTTGTCATTTTGAATTTAAACTGCCTTGAATTGTTTAGTTGACTTCTATTTTATCAATGAAATATTTCGCATTTTTCTTACTTTACATTATTTCTGAACATAACATGTTTAAGACAGTATTTGCCTTCATATTTCATGCATCTTTTCAGTAAAGATATATAACAAGTGTTTTACATTTACATCCAAGTGCTGCACTTGGAACAGAACTTTCTTAATAAAGAATCATATTGTGGTTACGTTTTTAAGTCAACTAGTTCAACGTAAAAAAATCGAAGTCGTAGTGTGTGACGCTGTGTGACCAGTCATAAGTCGCTGGGGGATATTTGTAGCAATAGCCAACAATACATTGTATGGGTCACAATTATACATTTCTCTTTTATGCCAAAAATCATTAGGATATTAAGTAAAGATCATGTTCCATGAAGATATTTTGTAAATGTTCTACTGTAAATATATCAAAACTTAATGTTTGATTAGTAATATGCATTGCTAAGAACTTCATCTGAACAACTTTAAAGATGATTTTTTCAATATTTAGATTTTTTTGCACCCTCAGATTCCAGATTTATTATATTACAAATATTGTGCTATCCTAACAAACCATACATCAATGGAAAGCTCATTATTCAGCTTTCAGATGATGCATGAATCTCAATTTCATAAAAATGACCCTTATGACTGGTTTTGTGCTCCAGGGTCACAATTGGTCAAATGATTTAGTCTTTTTCCACATCGCCCGTGTTCTCTGCCGCTCATACCTGACAGGAGCGTGTCCAGCCTTTTTGCCCAGCAGCCGTGACTGACCCGTGTTTCTTCCCCACGGCATCCTGCTCTGGTTCTGGTTCTTGGAGCCGCTGGTCCCGCGGAGAGCAGGAATCAGCAGCGGACTGCGTCGAGCGCCTGCGAGCTCCTCGGCGTGTAAACACATGAGAGCCAGAACGCTCCGCACAGGAACACCAGCGCAGCCCAGCATCCTGCTACAGGAAGAGCGGACCAATGCCACAACACGGGAAGCGGAGGACGAGATGTGGGGGAATGTCTCGCTTTTTAACTAGCTTGACTTCCCAAACTTCAACCAAGCACTGATAAACCTCAAGATAAACTGCCGTAGTGGTTTAGGCAATCAAAACTAGCTGTTTCCAGCCTAAAACCAGTACTTCCTGAATCAAACTAAACAGAAAAATCTCCAAAATCAACTGTCGATGGACACAAATGAGCTCAAACAGAGTCGTTCACAGCTCAGGATCATAATCTGATCGCTTGGATTTGCACAATCTTCTATTTGTTTGAAGAAATAGTTTGCGGGGATTAACAGACTTGTGACACACTTCTACGTCAACTAATCAGATGAACCGTTTCTTCACTGTGTGATGAAATAGGATACGTAACAGGCCAAAAGCATTCGAAATCCTGCATTTTCCACTGGAAAATATTGTGGTGGTTTCTGTCGCTCGTCTCAGAAACATAATTAATCATTCTGACGAGAGTTGAGCGCAGCATGAAAACACACTGATGAGTATCAAACACTACAGTTCAAACGTTTGGGTCATCAAGTTAAATACTTCTATTCATCAAGGATGCATTAAATTGATCAAAAGTGACAGTGAAGACATTTATAATGTTCCAAAAGATTTCTATTTCAAATAAATGCTGTTCTTTTGAACTTTCTATTCATCTGTGAATCCTGAAAAATAAAATGTATCACGGTTTCCACAAAAATATTGTGCAGCACGACTGTTTTCAACATTGATAATAATCAGAAATGTTTCTCGAGCAGCAGATCAGCATATTATACTGATTTCTGAAGATCATGTGACACTGAAGACTGGAGTAATGATGCTGAAAATACAGCTGCGCATCACAGAAATACATTACAGTTTAATAGATATTCACATAGAAAACAGCTGTTTTACATTAGAATAATATTTCACAATTTTTACTGTAATTTGGTCAAATAAATGCAGTCTTGTTGAGAAGAGACTCCTCATAAAATCATACCAAACTTTTGAATGGTAGCGTATGTAAATATTTACTGAACAATGCTCTTTAATACTTTCATTTTTATTTTCCCTTTTCTGTGCTGCAAATAGTTTCTATTCATTTCCCAAATATTCGAATCATGTTGTACATGATCTGAAGCTCTAGTATTTACCACAATCATTTAAAAACATCTGTGTAGCCTCGATGTGGAATTGATGTGCTGAAAACACACTAAACTGCTTAGAGTAAAAGTGTAAAATCAAGACAGACAATAAAACCTCTGGGTCTTCATATATTCACTGTACGCATTTAACCAGACTAAGACATCAGCTTTCACCTGTGCAGACCTCTTTCCCTATTGTCTGAGTTTGTTAAGGTGAGCGAGCGTCTCATCCGTCTTACAGCAGCAGAGATTCGCCAGCGTCTGAAGCCAATTATCAGCGTGGCACGTGAGAGACGAACACACACACACACACACACACACACACACACACACAGACTGAGATTGTGCTGATCTTCTGTTTGGCAGTTTCTCCAGATTCAGACTCTCGTGTGAAAGCCGCTTCAGAGAAACTGACGCCTGCTGCGACGGACAAAAAACAGCCCACAGATGGCAAATAACTGACTAAACTACTGTTAGTGACTCATCGGCAGCTCTCCACTGAATCTGAGAGGAAAATATGAGAGCTGGACGCAAATACTGCCAAATGTGTCGAGCATTACACTCATATTAGTAGCTGAAAGTATTCATCAAATATTTAACAATTCAACAAATGAGCAAAGATGTGTAGAAGTTTTTGACTGATGGAAATCTTGTAGGTGCATCATAATTTAAAAACTTGCATTCAGAGAAAAAAATACAGTATTATAGAAGCAAACATGCACTGTATGGTATTCTTGATCTTTAGAGTCTCTGTTCTGCACTAACAGTTAAATATTCTGATTGTGTGGAGCAGATTCATCTGCAGTGCTTTATTAATCAATGCTTTATCTGTGTTATTATCAAACTGGAGTATCTGTAGTGCAGTGAGTATGTGTGTGTTCATGTCTTGCTGACTTGCATCTTGTCAATGACTTCTTGCGTCAGACCAAGGCTGTGTCTCACTGCTAGTTTTACTTGATCTTAGTGCTGCGTTCGATACTATAGATCATGACATACTCATAGATCGATTACAAAACTATACAGGTATTCAAGGGCAGGCTTTAAGATGGTTTAGATCCTACCAGTTCGATCGCTACCACCTTGTTCATTTAAACGGGGAGTCATCTCAATTATCACCAGTAAAATATGGAGTGCCACAAGGATCTGTCCTAGGTCCTCTGCTATTTTCAATAAACATGTTGCCCCTTGGTAATATTATTAGGAAATACGGGATTAGTTTCCACTGTTATGCCGATGATACTCAACTATATATCTCAACAAGACCAGATGAAACTTCTAAATTATCTAAGCTAACAGAGTGTGTTTAAAATGTAAAAGATTGGAAGACAGAGATATTACTTATTGGACCAAAAAGCAGTACACAGCACCTTGTAGATTACAATTTGCAACTAGACGGGTGTACTGTTATTTCCTCTACAGTCAAAAATCTGGGCGTTATATTAGATAGCAACTTGGTGTTCACCGTCTGTTTGATTGCATGACTTTAACTAACTGCTTGATTTTTACCGTACATTTCTGCCATATGGACATCAACCTGAGATCGTCACCACTGATAAGCTATTACTAAATATAATGTAGAAACTTAAATTTTCTGTAAAGCTGCTTTGCAACGATTGAATGTCTGGTTCAGAATAACTAGATTCTCTGCAGCTCAGCACTTAGTGTTTTACTTCTTTCATCTAATCCCATCCCTCGTCTCATCTGTCATCTTCTCCTTCATTTCATGAATGCGCCACCATCTCTGAGTTCACATCGGGCCCTTAAAATGATCCAGGCATGACAGACTGACACACATCATGACGACATGAACACAAACAGCAGCGGTCACTGTTCCCTGACCAGCAGATTAATGCGGGATGATCCGGAGACCTCTGGACTCTCACAGGACAAACACTCTCAAACACACCTGACATCCCACACCTTTCAGTTTTATCCTTTAATACCTCAGAAATTGCTAGTAAATATAATAAACAATTACCGGCACACATTGAATTAAACGCGAAAGTAGACTGAAATAGTATTTTCTTGTTAAACACACTCACTCGTTTACTTTTGGGAAAAAAGGTACAAAAGCTGTTTCGTCTCATTTAGATACTAATCTGTACCTTTTACCCTCAAACACACCTGACATCCCACTCACTTCAGTTTTATCCTTTTATACCTCATTCTACACCGAAAAACAAAAACACATCAGAAATTGCTAGTTAACTTCACAAATGATTACAAAAAAATGGCAAGTAACACTGAATTAAATGTGAGATTTTTAAGTAGACTGCAGTAGTGTTTTCTTGTTAAACCATACT
This sequence comes from Sinocyclocheilus grahami, assembly GCF_001515645.1. Taxonomy (NCBI): domain Eukaryota; kingdom Metazoa; phylum Chordata; class Actinopteri; order Cypriniformes; family Cyprinidae; genus Sinocyclocheilus; species Sinocyclocheilus grahami. The sequence goes on from NW_015505812.1 coordinate 74,309, forward strand.
CAATCTTTCGCTCTCAGAAAAAGGTACAAAAGCTGTCACTGGGACGGCATCCTAGGAACTATTATGTACCATTTAGATACTAATATGTACCTTTAAGATGCCAAAATGCAGCTTTTAGGGGTAACAGAGGTGTTCCTTTTGAAAGTGTACCGTCTCATTGGCAGCTTTTGTCCCTTTTTTTATTTACAGCTTCAAAATCATTTTTACAGTGTATGATCCTCTACATGAGCGTGGAGAGCAGCGCAGAATCTGTTCTTCTCATCATTTGCACATTCTGATAAAGAAGTAGATTTATGTAATTGTTCTCTGGCCACATGAGCTTCATGTTCTGCAGCGTTCAGGCTCTATAGACCGTCCACACAATCACCCAAATCCATCTGCTAATGATGAAATCAATGAAATGAAAAAGAAAGTCTTTCCTGCATCTGTCAGATTTGACGAGATACACACTGATACATTTGTGTCACAGATGACAGCCAGTGATACATTTGTGTCTGTTTCTTCAAAGGAATTGTAGGAGAAACAAATGAAACAGAAAGAGAAGGCCTCGAGCAGAGACTCGCATGCATCGCTGCATCATGCAGATTTTCATGTTTATTGTCTGCAGCCGGACAAAGACAATGTCGTATTGATAGAGAGCGCTCCATAGCAACAGGTCTCCTGCCCATAGCAACCGCCACCGGCAGCGGCAAAAAACGCTAGTATTACAAATACATGACATTTACGAAGCAGAAATAGTGACTGTGATCTGACCTGTGAGTCGAGTCCCGTGTCGCTCTGATGCGTTATGATCGTTAATATCGCAGATGATGTCGCGGACACACAGAAGCAGGAGCCGCTATTGTCTGACAGACAGATGGTGCTCAGGCCCTCATCATCGCGTGACGTCACGGCGTGCGTGCGTGTGTGTGTGT